>NW_026863340.1:0-252685 GCF_026571515.1 Ruditapes philippinarum | reverse complement strand
TCTCTCGCATTGCCTGATATATCAAAGTGTCAAATGGTAACAGAGGTAATTTTTATCAAACAATTAGTGATACAAGTATTTTTTTCTGAAATGTCAAAGAATAACCTGTTTCATTCATAAAAAGAACTATATTACAAAAGATGTGCGTGTTTCATTTAAGGTATGGATATAGTCCTGATACCAATAAAGTGTATACTCGTCACTTAGATGGCTAAATTCATTTTACTCTACATGGAAATATTTACTGCAAACACTTGTAAAATGATGAAACTATCATGCCGTAACTTCCTATTCCCTACAGTAACATTGTTTTCATCAACTTTTAAGTTTTCGGTAATAGAGAAACCATATAAAGGATTTATATTCATGCTTTATTTCATATATTTGGCGATTGAGAACACTTTCATAAAACGATTTTTGCTGTCAAATATTATATCATTCGCTTTCAAAGATTTGACATTTCAAGTATATACTGGGATTGACAGGGTCGTGAGTCACAAAATATCAAATGTTAAAGTTTTCATGTTTTAACAGAGAGCAATTTCATATTTTAATTTCTTTATGTTATTTTTGTCAACTAAAATCATGATGTATCTTTCATTTGAATCCTCGTAAATTTTAATTGTAAAGAAATTTGAATGTCGATGTAATATATAGGGATATTCAGTGTGTTTTACATTCTCGAGCTATTTCACAAACTCTGCTAATATCGGCGGCTTGCTTTTGATAATTACTGAATGTATGCGTATATCTTATCAATTAGCAACATGCATATAGCTTCTAAAATAGCGGTCTGTCATTTAACTCCATGCATATAGCTTCAATAATAAGCATCATCCAATTTAACACAATGCACATAGCTTCTTTTATTAGAGATATGGCATTTAGCATAATGTATGTAGCTTCTATAAATATCAACAATACCATTTAGCACCATGGACATACTCTATACTCATGAAGAAAATCACTTCTTTGACGTTTATTTGATTACTGTTTTTTGTTGGTACCTGTTTTTTAGACGTTTTTTTTAATTACCATGACAAACAATCATTGAGTTGGCATAAAAATGTTAACTGTAAGAAATGTAAACTTTAAGAAAAAAATTGAAGAAATATATTTTAATTGCTTTTTGATATAATAAAGGAACGGAATAAAATTGTATCGAATCTGAATTTTACAATCACATCCACGTATAAGTGTATATTCCCGTAATTCCCGAGTTTGACATATTTACTAATCTTTCATTGCTTTACTTGAAGACTTTAAATGTCAGTGATATAGCAGTAATGGAGCAAGTCTCTTGGGTCTGTCTTTTAACTTTAAACGATAATCAAGATATATTTGCTGACATGTTTTCGTGAGAATTATATTCTTTCAGCATTTAGTGTTCTGTTTTAAATTGATACAATTTTACTTGTTTGGAATGGGTTTAGCCAAATAATTTATTTTTTCAAAATATCTTGACTTTAATTTTTCTGATTGATTGCTTTGTGATTGTCAGTATTTATCATTTCGTAGGAGATTGACCTTAACATCCTTTTAAATGAATGTTTTAAAATGGCATTTAAAATGCTGTCGTTATAAGATTGCTAGCATGGTGTTGCATTTAAAAAACAACGTATGAAAATGCACTCTGTTATTTTTGTCAACAATTATTTTGAATTAATGAATGAAATTCCAGCAAGTGTTCATAATGGCTTACTTTTACTTGTGGACAATCAGTCATTTTTCATGGAATTGCACTAAAATTTTTATATTGTTTAGTACTGACTGTTGCATGATGAGTTAAACTGTAACATGATACTCTAGGCGCGTACAGCTCCTTTATAAAAGAGAGTCCCCTATATCATGGATACTACCATCACGGACACTGCTATGTAAACACATGTCTTATATATTAACATATACTTATGAACTGGAAGAATGATAATTCTTAAGGACATTTTTCCTGGAAGCTAACTAACCCTAAAGATTTAGAGGAAGAATCTACTTGCAATGTCAAGGATTTGTTGGGGTCATAATAAGCCAAACATTTGTCTTTACAAATGACTTTAAATGTCCTTAAATAAAATGAAAGAAGTCATTTGTAAGGACACATGTTTGGCTTACTATGACCTCAACAAATTCTTGACATTGCAAGTAGATTCTTCTTCTAAATCTTAAGGGGCAGTTATTCTTCAGGAAAAACGTCCCTTAGCATTTGCGCCCCGTAGGTTAACTGAATCAGAGAGAATTATGGGTCAAATATCTAAAGGACTATTGAATTGTCTTTGGATTTACGAAATGTCATCTGTACTGCTATGGCCGTGATGTTATTGTAGAAAATGGCCATCTCCCTGAACAGAGATTTTTGAAAAAGCCCATGCATTCAATACCTGCTAGGTTGCAGCGTTTAGTCTTGAAATTAACTCCATAAGGTTTCAGTTTCGTCACATGTCCGGTAAAAATACCATTAGCCAATAGACTTAGCAGAATTGCCAGTCCAGAAACAAAAATATGATCAACAAATTCAACAAGGAAAGGCGGCGTTCAATGAACGCAGCCCCCACACGATCCAGCAACAAGAGCCAGTGGCAAGGAGCCCAGGAGGACCCAAAACGAAAACAAGACAGGGGCAAGGAAGAGCACGGGCAGGTTAATCACTAAAGTCATACATAAGAAGAAGTCCAGAACTTAATGAGGATATTGAGACACACATTTGCATGGTTATTTCATCTTTACCCGTGTTAGATAAAAAACTTGAGGAAACCAGGTTACACACAAAACAAGATGAACAATAATGTACATTACAACAAACAATTAAGTTTGTCGTAAAGGCTTGTCGTCTGTTAATTGCTGCCATTTGGAACTATAGAGATGAGTTATCTGATGTTAATGGTTTAATTCCAATTAAGTCCAATTCACATTGTTTCCAAATTTTAATAATAAAGGAGAAAAAATCGTTATGTCCAGGCCCTTTAGGTCTGAAATGTTAAATGTGCTGCATTCCAGTTATCTGGGTGCGCAAAATGTCTCAGTAGAGCAATGTCAATGATTTTTTGGCCGGGAATTTCGAATGATATAATTGAAATGGTATATCAATATCAGATTTGTCTTGAATACAGGCCATCGCAACAGAAGGGGCCATTAATCAGCTCTGAAATCCCAGACTTTCCGTTTCAAATTGCAGGTTGACTTGTTCTCACTTAATAAGAAAAAAATCATGGTCATGTCCGATTACTATTCTAGATATCCCATAGTTCATGAACTTTTGAACATAAAGAGTTCAACTGTTATTTCCCACATGAAAGATATCATATCACATAGGGACATATGTGAAAAAATAGTCGCTGATGGGGTCCATGTTTTTCTAGTCAAGAATGTAAGGAGTTTTCAAAGTCATGGGATTTTGTACATGTAACATGTAGTCCATATCATAACCAAACAAATGGTTTGGCTGAAGCGATGGTTAAAGTTGCCAAACGTATAATTAAAAAGGCAAAGGATGATAATTCTGATCAAAGAATTAGATCTTTAGAATATCGTTCGATTTAGGACATTTGAGTCCTGCGCAGTTAGTCCAATCACGACAACTCTGCTCTATCCTTCCCACTGTAAGGGAAAACCTTATACCTCGAGTACCGCCCCCTGATGTAGTCAAACAGAAAATCGCAGAATCCAAGGTCAAATCTAAGCATTATTATGATACGAATGCTAAACATCTGTCTCTCTTAAACGTTGGCGATTCAGCTAGAATTCCACGTTTAGACAAGCAAGTCCTGGAGTCTCGCTGTTGTAATAAAACGATAGGTCCTATATTGTTGAAACAGAAAACGGACAACAATATCGCAGAAATCGTAAAGATTTATTGAAATCTAAAGAACAACCTTTATTGACACATGATGGTTTGAATTCTGGCCTTGAAATGTCAGTTAATGACAACATGATTAACGCAGGGTCAGAGCGTACCGATAGCAATAAACAGCCTGTGGTTTTGAATCCTCCGGATAATGCTGATTCTGTCACTCGCGCGGGCAGAATGGTGAAGCCACGTGCTGTAACAGACTTGTAAATAGACAGTGATCAATTTTAATAAAGAAATTTATTGTATTAATCATGAGTAGTAGATGTTGTTAATATTCATGATAATGAATATTTATTAGCTATATGTAACTGTAATCATCATCTGATATAAAATTTCTCTTTCTTGAATATATTTTAACGTTATTAAAACCTCTATGTGGTATAAATAACCTGAAACACTTATGATAAAATTATGTTTAAATATTAAATTAATTTTGTAAAAGATGTTAAGCATGATGATTTAAACTGTAACATGATATTCTAGGCGTGTACAGCTACTTTATAAAAGAGAGTTCCCTAGATCTTGGGTACTACCATCACTAACACATGTCTTATATATTATAGTTTAGATAATAAATTTAGTTAGAGCACATACGTATACTTATGTCGTTCATAAACCCATGACGTAACACTGACATCGATCATAGGAGTGTGGAAACAACAAAATATTACCATTTATCAGTTATATAAAAATATTACATCAGATAATTAAAAGCTTTAAACCTGTAAGGCCCTATGTTTTACTATTTAGTAATAAGTTGTTTGGTTATTATTTCAGTTGTTTCTGAAACTGACCTACATACATCTATTTAAATCAACAAAACATTGACAGTTCTATATGAAATTTCCTTTGTTCTTCACCTGCTTAATCAATCATGCCAATATAAGTGCATGACCTGTATACATCATTATTTATAAGCATATAACTTTCAGTATTACCAAAAGAAAAGTTATTTACGTAAATGATGAATTTCTGTCACTAAATATTCAAGGTTAAACTTAAATAAATCAAATATGTACTTTGAGGCAAGTAATAAGTCTAAAAACAACATGGTTAAAGTTTTATGAATTTTAAAGTACTTGACTATCAAACAAGTCAGTCCCGAGAACCGATGAGTAGATTTTTAACCTTTGGAAATCTTTACGACCTTGGTCATTGAAGTAGCAACCTGGTTCATGTGCTCTGTACGTCGTCTTCTGTGATCATTTGTGGCAAGGAATTTCAATGGTAATATTAGCAGTTTAAGATTATGAAATAGACATGAAACTATTACAGAATGACGGACTGACAGACGATAACATTAAAAGACGGACGACAGATGGAGGACATTCCTATAGGGTTTCATACTGCTGGTCATTTGTGACAAGTTATATATATTATTTCAGCAATTTTAACGTTAAAGCGCGGGCACACAATATGAACATTTTATTTTTGATCTTTAAGAGGGCGGGCGGCTTGATTTGTGCGCTTTGCACACCATGTCATTGTGGTGATCACTTGTGTCTAGTTATATAATTCTAAAATACGTTTCAATTGATTAAAATTCAGGACATACGAGGATCTCTATTACCATTTTGATATCGCTGCGTTACTGAATCATTAGATACACATAAAGTGATAAGTATGAAGTAAATAAGTAACATGTCACGCGGGGACAGGATAAATTCATTTTTTTTTCATTCTCGTTGTATTTTATTTTGAAAAATATACCAGCTGCAGTAAATGAAAAGAAAAAAAAATACATATACACAACAAACGTAACATAGCAACAAACTATGGTCATTATAAATGCGGTGATATGAAGCCGTTATAGGTGGGATTGATCCTTGAACATATTAAACACATTTGAAAAGAAAGTTTAAATAACGCTTTATAGAAATTAACTCACAAAAGTACGAAACTTAATTCATGAATCAGTTTAGTAGGTGTAGAACAAACTATATAGCCTTCATTCTTTTTGTTTCATGTTATCATACATCTGTTTCAGTGGCATGGAGGGCCAACGATAATGTTATGATAACTTTTGGTCCAACCATTTTGTATGTACACTTGATGATTTTGTTTGTATTTTTTATATTGTGTGTATATTATTACAATAAACTATTATTGAACAATGCAATCTGTTTCATAGGTAACATGAGCAACCGTTCACATTATATGCTTTTCCATCACGTTGTAAGCAATTATCATTAGCTCATTCATATAGTATTGAATCTATTCTTACACACGAGAAGTTTGTTTGTTCAATGAAAAAGAAGTACAACCCTTTAGGAGACGATGTATATTTAGTTGTCGCTGTTGTTCTCGTGATGAAAAGTATTAAGAATTGTTCCTTTGGAAAAAATGATACTGTTGTTATTAAGAAGCAATTGCTTTACAGACGACTCCGCGGAGACTGCACTTACCACGTAAATCAAGTGTTCTTTTAGAATTCTGAACTTAATTCATTGGATTTTCAAATACGTCATTAGCTTTGTTTTAAGTATCTATCAAAGTGAACAGGATTCCTGTGAAAAACATTCTCCATCGAAGGTTTAGACATTATATCTGTAAGAAAACAAAACCTTTTTAGATTTAAATGATCCATGATTTTTATTTCTGTTTCCTGAATAACGTTATTTAAATGATGAGCCCCTTGAGTAATTTCACAATACACAAAAGAAAACTGCAACTGAACCTTTTGATCACATTCAGTCTAAAGCTTGTCTTAGAATTTAAATAACTGCAATACAGACCATGTTCTAGACATAAAACGAATTAATCATTGTATGCAGATAGTTATCACTCTAATCTCAATCTCTATAATTTTAAAAAGACTGAACATCGTTTAGACTTTACCCCTAGCAAGAAAAGCAATACATTTCATACTTATTAACACTTTCAATGCTTAAATGTAAATACATAAATGTAAAGGTTGCATTAGGTTTTATTGAATATTTGTCTTGTATGTGATCTGCCAGTATAAATCGTTTAAGTGGATTAAAATTAATCGATCAATTAAGCTGTGTTTTTTTTTCAAGTCCAAAAATCAAAAACAAATCACTATTGCACTCTATGTAGCCTCGTTTTCAATTTTCGAGTTAAAAAAGCAAGATCAAGTAAGGATATCGTTGACTTAAACTGGACTCATACACAGCACCAAATTCTATATTGGACATGGCGATCTAGGCTTGATTACTTTGTCCTCGTCCAATAGAATTCAGTATTGTACTCAACAATATATAATATATTATATGTTTTCTCCAACTTTAAATAAGATATGAATTTTATCGACAAAGTAAATTGCACAGCACATCTAAATTATCTAACAACATACTAAAAATCACTATTGCACACCATCTAGCCTCATTTTTAATTTCTTAGTCAAAAAAGCAAGACCAAGTTAGTACAACACTGACTTAAATTGAACTCATACACATCTCCAAATTCTATATTGGACATGGCGACCTAGGTTTGATGGCCAATAGAATTCAGTATTGTACTCAACAATATATAATATAATTATAATATGAAATCCTTTTCGTAGCATTTGTTTAAAAGGAAGTAATCATCAATGAACCTGTTCGTATTATATGTTTCTCCAATTTTAAATAAGATATGAATTTTTTGACAAAGAAAATACCACAGAACATCTAAATTATCTAATAACATACTAAAAACCTGGTCACTACATCACACCCTTGTGTATATTCGTTCATTTTGCACTTGTCTAAATTTGAGACATGAAACAGAGATCTAATCTGATATATGACATATTCACACGC
Organism: Ruditapes philippinarum; assembly: GCF_026571515.1. Classification (NCBI taxonomy): domain Eukaryota; kingdom Metazoa; phylum Mollusca; class Bivalvia; order Venerida; family Veneridae; genus Ruditapes; species Ruditapes philippinarum. The sequence goes on along the minus strand of NW_026863340.1, from coordinate 245,077 downwards.
TTTCATTTCGTAAAAAAGAAGAGATTTTGAATTTGATCGTCTGAAAATCGAATATTTAAAGCGTGTCTGATAAAAGCATGGAATAAAGTTTAGAACCGATATATTTCCAAAATTCATTTATAATAATATGATAAGTTATTTTCATAGCGTGTGTAATGAGCAGTCAAATACTTGGTGACTTTTGAAATTATAATAAAAGTTCAGTTTTGCTTCTTGAATATGTTGAGACATCTGTTATATAACAATAAATCAATCTACTATTCCATTTCTGTTTTAATTTGCTCGACCACATTAAACTGATGACTTTACAATGTCGAAGAAAGAAAACTAAATAATTGAAGAATATAATTGACAAAACAAAATGACAGACGCTACATCTAAAGGAATGCTAATAATTAAATTACAAACTCTTGAGACCATTTTGATTATACGTGTATAGTACATATACCTTTTGGGGCGTTCGTGGCCGAGTGGTTGAGGTCTTTGACTTCAAACCACTTGCCCTCCACCGCTGTGGGTTCGAATCCCGACAGGGACTTTGGATTCTTTCATGTGAGGAAGCTATCCAGCTAGCTTACGGAACATCGGTGGTTTTTCTAAGGTACCCGTTCGTGTCTGAAATAATTCACGAACGGGCACCTGAGGTTTTCCTCCACCAGTAAAGCTGGAACGTCGCGATATGACATATACTGTGTCGATGTGACGTAAAAAACCCAATCAAACATGTACCTTCAAATAGGTTACATTTATGATTTTACATTTGAACAATTATATCATTTAAAGGAAATATTGTTGACATCAGCAGATTTTATTGTAAAAGAGCAGCTATGTATTATTTTTTTCTCATTTGTTTATATTTTGTTATGGAATACTTAAACACACAAAAGAGATTCATTATATCCGAAATGGTGAAACAATTTGTGAGAGGAATATGTATGTATTTATATAACAAACAATCGGAAATTATTTTCAAATATCCAACCGAGTATGTCATTGTCTACTTAAGAATCTTAAAGTATAATTCTTAGACTACATTGCAATTATAAAGTCATCAAAGAAATAAATATTTTACAAAAACTCTTAAAAACGCTCACTTTTTCAGACAAACGACGTCTTAAAATGTTTCACTAAATTTGTTTCGGTAAAAAGAAACGGCTCCGCTAAAACAGTTTGAAAAATACATAAAATCAATCTTTTTTTGATGAATGAAACTATTGTCGGAAAAAATTTCCTGTCACTTGTCTCTAAAACTTTTAACCGAACATATTTCTTATAATTTTTCTGTAGAAATATCTTCCGCTGTAATTGTGATAAATCGTTGACAGATAATTTGGCATATTGTCTTACGAACAGGCATAGCACACATATGTTTTAATGCTATTTAGTAACGATAAGTGATAAGAAAGATATCTTTATTCTGCAGTATAGATTGATTTAAGTGTCAGTGGCCTTCATATGATTATGATATGTCTTATCAGATATATATTGTCTAAAAACTTACATGTATTTGATTTAATATTTAAAATATCATTTTAAGTTCCTATTTAGGTCGCAAATTTACTGATGGTGCTTCAGGTACATCAACAATTATTCTAAAACAACACTTATGACTTGACTATTATCACGGATATAATGTATCTTGTTTTGGAGTAAAGTTGCAAATTTATATGCATGGAAACAGCGTGTTAGTTGCTTTTATCAATATGTCACGAATATGAAATGAGAGCAATAGATTGTAACTGTTTTCCTTATTCACCTACTTTAATCAGTCTGTGAACTATTAATGTTTGACTCATTAAAGAAATATAAAACTCTCTCGCATTGCCTGATATATCAAAGGGTCAATTGGTAAAAGGTTATTTTTATTAAACAATTAGTGATACATGTAATTTGTTCTGAAATGTCAAAGAATAACTTGTTTCATTCATAAAAAGAACTACATGTATATTACCAAAGATGTGCGTGTTTTATTTAACATATGGATATAGTCCTGATACCAAAAAAGTGTATACTCGTCACTTAGATGGCTAAATTCTTCTTAATCTGCATGGAAATCTTTACTGAAAACACTTGTAAAATAATGAAACTATCATGCCGTTTCTTCCTATTCCCTACAGTAACATTGTTTTCATCAACTTTTAAGTTTTCGGTAATAGAGAAACCATATGAAGGATTTATATTCATACTTTTTTCATATATTTGGCGATTGAGAACACTTTCATAAAACGATTTCTGATGTCAAGTATTACATCATTCGCTTTCAAAGATTTGACAATTCAAGTGTATACTGGGATTGACAGGTCGTCAGTCACAAAATATCAAATGTTAAAGTTTTCATGTTTTAACAGAGAGCAATTTCATATTTTAATTTTCTTATGTTATTTTTGTCAACTAAAATCAAGATGTATCTTTCATTTGAATCCTGGTAAATTTTATATGTAAAGAAATTTGAATGTTGATGTAATATATAGCGATATTCAATGTGTTTTAAATTCTCGAGCTATTTCACAAACTCTAATAATATCGACGGCTTGCTTTTGTTAAATTACTGAATGTATGCGTATATCTTATCAATTAACAATATGCATATAGCTTTTAAGTAGCGGTTATGTCATTAAAATTTTAGCTCCATGCATATAGCTTCTATTTTAAGCATCATCCAATTTAACACAATGCACATAGCTTCTTTTATAAGAGATATGACATTTAGCATAATGTATATAGCTTCTGTAAAGATACTCTAAAGTTTGATCTTTATTTGATAAATGTTCTATTGTTGGTACCTGTTTTTAAAGACGTTTCTGTCACGAATGTTTAAATACCATGACCAATAATCATTGAGCTGGCATAAAAACTGTTAACTGTAATCTTAAATGAATAAACTGAAGTAATATAATTTAATTGCTATTTAACATTCAATAAATACTTGGAATAAAGGAACGGAATAAAATTTATCGAACCTGAATATTACATCCACGTATTTATTAAGTGTTTATTCCCGGAATTTCCCGAGTTTGACATATTTACCAATCTTTCATTGTTTTACATGAAGACTTTAAATGTAAGTGATATAGCAGTAATGGAGCAAGTATCTTGGGTCTGTCTTTAACTTCAAACGATAATCAAGATATATTGCTGACATGTTTTCGTGTGAATTATATTCTTTTAGCATTTCGTTTTATGTTCTATAAAGACACAATTTTACTTGTTCCGAAGGGTTTAGCCACAATAATGTTGTTTTTTTTCAAGATATCTTGACTTGAATTTTTCTGATGGATTGTTTTGTGATTGTCAGAATTTATCATTTCGCAGGAGAGTGAACTTTACATCCTTTTAAATGAATGTTTTAAAATGACATTTAAAATGTTGTTGTTAAAATATTGCTAACATAGTGTTGCATAAAAAAAACAAAGTTTGAAAATGTGCACATTTACATTTGTCAATAATAAAAATAATAAAAACAACAACAACAGTTTTTTCCTAATATATGATATTTTAAATAAATTCTTAATACCCCGGTCACATATTCACGGAAAACGCCCACGGAAGAGCCACGGATTAATTCCGGCATCGTCCGTAGCTACCCGTACTGGTCAGTAGCTCTCCGTATTGTAACCGTAATCAATCGTAGTAGTCCTTGTATATCCGTAGCTATCCTTGACAATTTTTGAACATGCACAATCATTTGCTACGGAAAAATCAACCGTAGCGTATCCCTACTAGTCCGTATTAATCCGTACTGATACGTACTGGTCCTTACGAAAACCGTACTAGTCCGTATTGATTCGTAGTCCACCAACTTGTCAAGGATTTCCACGGTTTGGTACGGAGAACAACGTATTTGTACGGTTACCCTACGTATAAGCTACGGTCTTAATACGGATTAATACGGCATTGTCACGGAAAGCCACGATCGTAATACGTTATACTACGGAAAGGCAAGGATTAGCACGGTCTTATACGGTTTATTGCGTTGCAACACGAAACGGTACGGAATGGTACGGTCCACCACTGTTTAGTACGGATGAATTAAGTATCATGTACTTTTTCAAGGGTATAAATACTACCTTCTTGTTAAAAACAGACAAATTTGCGGATACATTTAATAAATGATAATTGCCATTTACTGGCTGCAATTTTATATTGAAATGGCTCAGAATGCGGAGGCAGTGGTCGAGCTGCTTGATGACATGCATAGAAGTAAATTTATATTAATATCGTACTACAATTCATAAACATAACGATAATTAATGTAATTGTAAGATGAACAGCAAATCTAAAAATTAAAAGAGAAGCAGTATTGATCAACATTTTTCATTAATGATTACTAGTCCATATCTAATCAGGTAAGAGAAGGCAGACGAGATGGTGAACTAGAGATGGACTTTTACGAGGACCGCTTGATGTTTAGTATGAGGCTTTCATGGCCGAACTTGTTGAGGACCCAGCGTCCTTCAAGAAATTCACATTAATCGGACCTGATTTGTCTCGGGGGTCGGACGCGATTATGCCGAGTCCTCTCCGCCAAAATCATTGAACTCTACCATTCGTTTTCTAGGTGTTCTTTTCTTTTGAGGCATTTTGAAAATGAGCAAGCAACAGGTTGTGGACGGATGTATTAGGTCCGTATAGATCCGTGGCAATTCGTTCTTCTCCGTATCAATACGTTCTTCTCCGTATCAGACCGTACTTATTCGTAATAACCCGTGCTTAGCAGACCGTAGTGTATCCGTAGTGCGTCCGTCCTGATTCGTGTCGCTCCGTATCAAACCGTGTCGGTCCGTTACAATCCGTGTCTCTCCGGGGGCTTTTGGTGGTAAATCCGTCGAACTCCGTACTCATACCGTTGTGTGTCCGTACTGGAACCGTAGCGGACTAAGAAATTTCACATTTCCGTAGTAATCCGTGAACGATTAGACCGTAGCTCTTCCGTGGCATTATCCGTGAATATGTGACCGGGGCATTATACCAAGAACAATAAAGTACATCACTTTTGAAATAATGAATTAAATTCCAGCAAGTGTTCATAATGACTTACTTTAACTTGAGGACTATCAGTCATATTTTTTTGTAGAATTGCACTAAGAATAATTTCTTTAAGTACTGACTTCTATTATAGTTGTATAAAAAACACACAATTTACCATTTTTGTGCATCTGTTGACCGATAAGCAGAAAAAACTGTGTGTGGGGAGATCAATTAAAAACAATTGCAGTATATTAAGTTGAAAATGGGCAAAATGTTTTATGCCATTAGAACAAATATCTATAAAGGAAAAAATATATCCCCATATCTGGCTGAAAAAAAGTCCGCCATAAGACCAGATTATGACATAATCTGGAATAACTGCCATTACAATAACAATATGAAAAAGAAAATAAATTGTCACATAGAAAACAATAAAAAAGTTCAAAATAATAGCGAAACAGAAACATGTGTTACATTAAATTAACGAGGAGGTGAAAGGGAGGTGGTGGATGGAAAAATAGTGAAAAAGCAGGAATATGTCTAGCAATTTGAAACAAGCAAGAACGTTATGAGAACGTTATGTAAGCAGAACACTTTCTGATTGGCTATTGAACTACATAATAAATTAACAGAAAAAAGTGGTGTTTAATTGCCGAACTGATAACTTGTGTTTAAGAACAGAAATTAGCCACAATGACATAAAAGATTTTATCTAGATATATAATGTTTGCCGATAAGCAGGACAACTGGGAGATCAGTAAAATCAACTGCAGTATATGAAATTGAAAATGGGAAAAATTATTATGCCATTAGAACAAATATCTGTAGAGGAAAAAATATATCCCCATATTTGGCTGAAAAAAGTCCGCCATAAGACGAGATTATGACATAATCTTGGATGACCGCCAGATACACAGGTATGCTGAACGGCAAATTAGACACATATTTTAAAAAAAAAACATAATTTAAACCAGTAAATTTGTTATGAATCAGATATGTTTATATGAGTGGCATACTAGCTTAAACGGGAATTATGTGTTTGTGAAAGGTGAATAAAGTTTATTAACTCAATAATTAAAAAAAAAGTATTGAAGAATTGAGATCTAACATGAAGTACCACTGATAAATTTAACAATGTGTAAAAATATTAATACCACTTAAATTACAAACAAATTAAGAAATATTAGTGAAATAAATGTTATAGAAACCTTACATATATCTATCTATAAAATTTATATTTATTAATTATATAAAAAAAAAATATTTCATCAGATATAGCTTTAAACCTTTTAAGGCCATCTTTTTTCACTATTTTGTTAAATGTTTTGTAACAGATATGATTGTTTTTTGTTTATAACTTCATTTGTCTTTGGAACTGACCTGTATACATCTTTTTAGATCAACAAAATATTGACAGTTCTAAGATAATATAACATAAGATAAGTTTTATTTCAAGTTGCCAAGTTAACAACAGTACAACATTAGCTCTGAGAGCTTTTATAACATAAAGTATAATATCAACAATGATAAAACAGCTGCAAAAAATTGATTAGGCATAATGCATACATATTAAACAGTCCTTTTTAAATTAAAAATTAATTAATAAAAATAAATCAGATGCTGAAAAAAATGATAGTTTACTTAATTCTACATCACTAGCCGAGCTAGTTTATTTAACCATACTTATATATACATTTTACTTTAAGTTCATTAATAAACCGATTAATCAATTAAAGTACATGTAATTAATGAATAGATAAATAAAAAAACTGAATACTAAAACAGCATTTAGCTTTTTTTTAAATATGAAGGACTATGGGTTAACAAAATTATAAACAAATACAGAGGGGGTCGTAAGTCAACAGTTGAACTCATATAAGAGATAGCTTGAGTCATGCTGGGAAAAGAAGCAAAAAACAAAACAAAATCACAAATAAACCAAGATCCTATCTAGAAACTAAATGATAATATCAAATAAGCTAGTTTCCTTTGTCCTTTACCTGCTTAATCAATCATACCGGTATAAGTGCACGACTTGTTATACTTTATAATTTATAGGCATATTTCATCCATTATTGATAGAAGAAAAGTAATTTACATAAATGATGAATTCCTCTCATTAAATATTAAAGGTTCAACAAAAGAAAATCAAATGTGTACTTTGAGGCTAGTAAGTTTAAAGACTAAATGGTTAAATGTACATGAATTTACAGCACTTGGATACCAAACAAATCATTCTTAAGAACTGCTTTATCCCTTGCTGCATAAGATATTTTAACCTTTGTAAATTTTTACGTATGAAATTGACATTGGAAAAAGCAACCTGGTTTATGAGCTATGTTCGTTTTCTCATAACGGTGATTAATTGTGGCATGAAATTTCAAAAGCAATATCAGCAGTTTAAAAATTATGGAACGGATATGAAACTATAACAGAATGACGGACTGACAGACGATAACATTAAAAGACGGACGACAGATGGAGGAGATTCCTATAGTGTTTCATACTGCTGGTCATTTGTGACAAGTGATATATATTTTTCAGCCGTTTTAAAGTTATAGCGGTCACACACTATCGACATTTTATATTTTATCTTTAAGTGTGACAAGCGGGCGGCCTGCCTGATTGTTGTGCTCTGCACATCATGTGATTGTGGTGATCACTTGTGTCTAAATTTTCTAAACATGTTTCATTTGATTAAAATTCAGTCGAAGTATGGACTTTTTATATATGCCTTTAAATGTGACGCTGACCTTTGGGATATGTGACTTTGACCTTAAAGATAGCGACCTGATTGTTGCGCTCTGCTTTTGCCAAAAGTATATTTAAAACCCGTCTGTAGTTATTGCGTTGAGGAACGGACAGAAAAATTTGACTTTTTTAGATGATATTTAGGTTTGATCTTGTTATTGCAATTTACACATTGTGTTAGGTGGGGATATTTTGTGCCAATGTAATTCAAAACATTTTCGGGAGTTTAAATATTATGGAGAGAACACGAAACGGGAACTTTCTTTTAGTATTGCATTGGCTTTAAAGGAAGCGACCCGATTGTTGCGCTCTCCACTTTGTCTCTAATACTGCCTATCATATGTGCCAATTTATATCAAAAACGTTTCGGATACAAATATGTTACGGATCGACAGACTGACGGACTGATAAACAGGGTATTTTCTATTATCTCCTCTCCGCTACGTGGCAGGAGATTTATATGTGCATATAATTAAGTGCTCTTATACACCACATAGTGACAATATAGACAACTTCACCCGTAACCATATTTAAGATGAACATTCTTTTAAAAATCTGAGTTTATGTAACATGTGTACAAAAATAGCATCTGGCGCTTGAATGATCTCTTGTTATTTATTATAATATCTTATTCTACTTAAGGTAGAACGCGACACTTTGCGAATTTTTGAGTAGCGTCCTGAAAATTGGCATGTAAAAAGTTGACCATATTTCAGATTAGATTCCGCCGTTTTATTTAAATAGTTTCAGCCAATATTTGTACACAATCTTGACGTCAAAGTTGACCATCAGAGCCCGTTTTTGAACATGACGTCGTTGCGTATCTTTGGCAACTGTTACGGGCATCACAATGCGATTGGCGGACAAAATATCTTAAATTCTATAGCATTTGACGGAAAGTAATTTTTCCTTTTCATAAAGAAAATCATTATTTTTAATCATAAGATATTGTACAAAGGTCCTACATGACATACCTTAACAGCGTCTTTAATTAATATATGTCTCATTACTATGGTTTCACACGGCAATTAAGCATATTTTGATTGACATCAACAATTGACCAGAAAGCAAAAACAAAAACACCATGTCTCGTCTTGTATTTAAACTAATTTAAATATGGTTTACCTGTTGTAAAAGTACACACATGGGTAACTTCATTGATCAAGTCGGGGATGGTTAACAGACTATCTAATAACATTCAATAGTTTTTTTTGTTTTTTAGCTCAAGCTTATAATAAAGTATGAACAACAATATCATAAAGAAAGGGTGGTATTTAATGAATGCATCCGACACTAGACCGCCGTCAAGGAACCCAGCAACAAGGTTACACGGGCAAACAAACAAAACAAAAAAAAACAAAACAAAAAACAGACACAACAAAAAAAGGACAGGATGCCATTATAAATCATTCAAACTAAGAAATCATAGAAACTTACAAAGTAATTAAAAATGACAATTATTTTAAAGACCTATAAAAGGATAAGGCTGCAGGGGAAGGGGCCTTCATAACGGGGCAAAAGGGGGAGAGCAGCAAATTGAAAACAAACAAACAAACAAAACTGGTGGATAAAGGAAGATACTATCGTAAACGAGCAATACAACAATTGCATGTTACAATAAACAAGACATACATCTCAGGAACATAGTGTTGCCGCCAAATTTTCCATTCAGACAAAAAAATCTGATGTTTTAGTTCGAAGTGTATGGATATAATAAGATAAACAATTATATCGTTCATATTTGTTTTCAGGAAACGTGATAATTTCAACGCTGAAATACAAATTATAGTATCAAAATGATTATATGTATGTCAAGAGAATTTCTGTTTGATATATCAAACTATATGGGAAACCAACTGGTAGTTAAGATATTAAAATCGGACATTAAAATGTCATTTAGCACGATGAATATTGCATAATAGGTTTCTTCGGGTTTGCCGGTCGATCTGTCAATAATAATAATCTGTCGAAAATACTGTTGCACGTGCTTTCTTCCACGTCTTTGAGAATAACATATCTTATATACTAATTTGCTTATATGAATTTAAGTGGATATTTAAACAAACGTTACTTTCATTTGACGTTAAATCATAGGATACATGCAGATTATTTTATTAAAAAAATGAAATCAAAGAACAAAAAGGCAACAACCCAGCCACGCTGGCAGGGCACTCAGAAGGCACTGAACATAGAACAGGGAAGGGCTAAAGACTGGGGGGTTCAGTTGACAAGTAATGACATCACTGAACGTGTCACTATACAAAATACAAAAGACATACAAGTAAAAGAACACACAGGAGGTACCGCTTTGGAACGATCAGTAGTAACAACAATACTGGGAAGTTTATACCGGTGCGCAATATTCATCTCTCTTATCCCCTATATTATGATCCTATATGTCAAAACAGTGTAAACAGAATGAATCCCCGCCAAGTGAAATTATAACAACTGTCATTGATTATTATACTAAATAAATAAATAAAGCACAAACATGATCATGTAAATACATATACAAAAAGATAGCCAATGACCATAACAAAAGTACTCGATGCCTGAAAGGAAGCAAAGCAACAAGAAAATCATCCACAAGGGTCAGACAAAGCAATACAGAAGACATAAATTAAAACAATTCAGTTCGAAGGCTTCTTGGGAACCATACACCGCTTTCATGAATGGCACGAAAGAGTTACAGTGAAAGTTTCGTAATAACCGCTGTATGAACATATCTGCGGATGTGTCTATATTTTTAAAACTATTTTCATCTTTAAATATTGAATTCTGCTTAAGCCGATGGTAAAGGCGTGGACGGTTACTTGCACTTTCCAGTACCGTCTATGAACAGGCTCAATCAAACCGATTGTGTAACATTTTCAATTTTTGAACGTTCTTCCGTTTTTCATTATATTACGGTTTGTCCTTCATATAGACTTCTATGTCGTTCAAAAAAGGAAAGGGTAGCGTCCAACTGTAAAAGTGTTGAAATCTGGAAGAAGGATGATTCCTTTGATGCATTAATCACAACAAAATTACATGAACATTGCAGACTCAGTTTGATTGAGTCTGTACATGAGGGATTATGAAAAAGATAAATACAGAATCCCTAAAGAAAGCCCAACACGGCAAAATTGAAAATGTTGCAGGCTCGGTTTGATTGAGCCTGTTCATGGACGGTACTGGAAAGTGCAAGTTACCGTCCACGCCCCCTAGCACCTGCTTAAGCATAATTCAACATTTAAACATGAAAATGGTGAAAACTTGCAACATCCCTCACGCCCTCAAGCACTGACTTGAGCGGTACTCAATTTTCAACACTTAAATTGTTGAAATCAATGGCACCGAACGCAAAGCATGCGGTATATCTTAAAATAACGCGGTCATATCCTCTTTATTTCATAAAATAGATAAATACAGAATACCTAAAGAAAGCCCAACACGGCAAAATTGAAAATGTTGCAGGCTCGGTTTGATTGAGCCTGTTCATGGACGGTACTGGAAAGTGCAAGATACCGTCCACGCCCCCTAGCACCGGCTTAAGCAGAATTCAACATTTAAACATGAAATAGTAAAATTTAGAAACATCCGCAGATGTGTTCATACGGCGGTTATCATGGAACCTTCAATGTGACACTTCCGTGCCATTCCATGAAAAGCGGCGTATGGTCCCCAAGTAATAAAAAGCGTGGGCCCTAAACGAGAAAACAATGGGCGGAACTAAATAAAATGGAATTTGGAAAGTCACCGTATTTTTAAACAGGTCAAGATTTCGTATATCTTTTTGTTGCTTTTTTTCTTTTGTAAAATACAAAAAAAGTGTAACTATTTAAAGTTTTTGAACACCACAATTGTCTTAACAGCTGTAAAGTCGTCTGTCATAAATGTGTATGATGAATGAGAGCACCATTCAATATGATGCATCTTCTAATTTATTGAGAACAAATATTAACAAGGAAAGGCGGTATACAATGAACGCACCACTCCCAACAAACCATGGCAAAACCGGACAACCAACACGGAATCCAGCAAGGCACCGAATACTTGAACGTAAGTAATTAAAAACTGTTAAGTCGTATGTACTTACGTATACAAAATTAAATTGAAAAAAAAGAAGAAAAAGTAAATGTATCAATGGATCATCTACTTACAACAAAGGTTAACATCATGAATACGGGGGCTATATCATACAAGACGTTCGTCAAGAAACGTTTGATTTATCCTTGTTATGTTTGCCATTTATTGGTGTTGAAATGTCAAATAAATGTAGTTTGCATTAACTGTACCACTATTTTAAGGAGGTATTTGGTTATTAATGTTTTATGAGAATCATGTTTACACACAGACAATATATTTTTCTAAGATGTCTCAAATAAATATTGATATATCAAAATGAAGATATGGAGCGAGTGTTTATCACTATTAGCTACACAAAAACCGAGTTTATAATGCCTTATGTACATGTATTTTATTGTATAAAATATTTTATATGCTATAATTTTTTTTCTTTCTAAACCAAATATGACAATTGTTTCATGTGATGCAGACATATTATGTTACATGTCTTTTAAAAAGATATGAAAAGTTAATAATAATATACATGCTACTAAGAAGAATCTAGGTTAAGCAGTACTAAAGTCTAACAGCTCTCGATACTATTTCAAAGTGTTAAAAATTTATAAAACTAACATTTCACAAACATTTAAAAAGGAGAACTTCATTTTAATAAAAGGAAAAAAGATGTATCTTCTGATACGAGTTTAGTTTGGTGCACCATAAAGCAGCATTATGCCCCACCTCCCTGTCTGTCCCTTTATGGAAATCTTGTTCACAAATACATGGTCTGAGTAGTGATGTTTTTAAATGTCTTCGTTTGTTTTCTTGTCAAGAGTATTGTACCCCATTTTAATTTTTTCTTCCACTTCCTTCCTTTTTTGATCCACCTATTTTTTAGCCACCGATTTATTGGAACCTTCAATATTAACATTATTAGCGATTTTTGTATGTTGCTTTTATCTGGTTTTAAATGTTTTATTCAACATATTTTCATATACTAGTAATTCAGAACTTTCAATTTTATGTCTTATTTTCTTGTAAAATAAACTAAGTTAATATATATTAGAAATATTTCTTATTTGTGCTGATTTGTTCAGACAGATATTTATGATTATATTGCAAATATGATATCATTTATGTTATACAAAGCACTTCGCTTTATCGACTATACAATGAGTATAACCATACTTATTAAATATCTTGCGCAGATGTTTCATAATTCAAATATTGTTGTTTGAATTTACAGCAGTAATTAAACTGCAACATAAAATCTGAAATCGTACATACGAAGTGACATTTTACACCGCATATATTTATATATTAAACATAATGGTCAAAATCAAATTAATGTATGCATTATGAAAAGGTGAAATATTGTCTAGTACAAATGCTAACTTTGTCTAATGTAATGACGTATTTTTCTCGTATTATTATTATTATTTTTTATTATTAATGTGTGAATTGCATTATCTTAAAAGTATTTTATTCGTTTTAATAAATTAACTTTAGAGTTCAATATAAACACAAGCACCTTTTATTGGACAATGATGTTAAAAAGACGTCTCGTAATTTTCTATAAATAATGAAACTTTGCCAATAGCAAGGCGAAATTCCACCTAAACCGTACGCAATGATAATGCCTATCAAGGAAAAATATTCAGTAAGTCGCACCATATGTTCTGGTTGGCATAAACGATTCATAGTAAGTAATAGAAAGAATTCGTACAAGGAAGAGAGAGGCTACAATGACGTTGTTGATGTTAATCGCCGAGACTTTTGAAATAGACAGGCGATTTACTGTGCGGGCAAAATAAACTTGTTCGAATCAACTATGGTACAGTGAAGTTTGTTCTAGCAAAAGTTAGTGCAGTAATGATTATTTATTCGTTTAAAAGTTTACAAATTATTTCACTCTTTATATAAATTTACTATAAATGTTCATTTTGTTAACAGTTTAAAAGTTATACTTAACATTAGGTGTGCGTAATATTTGTTTAATTAAATGACAATTTTGGTCTGAGTCGTATTATTTTCTTATTTGTCCATATGAATGATACATCATTAAGTAAAATTATTTTATAAGACACTTTATAATTTATTGCAGCGAGTACACAGTTGAAAGGGTCAAAGTGTACGTAATTACATGAGATTCTCTATCGTCACCAAGTGTTATATTTTGTTTGTAGGACAAGATGTAAAAACCATTAGCTGAGATAATGACACAGCAAACTTTTATTCTCTTATCACATGCTTTCAAACCAACTCATAACTTTAATTTGAAATTTAACACCCTTGTGTATATTCGTTCATTTTGCTCTTGTCTAAATTTGAGATATGAAAACAACATTTTAATCTAGTAAATGACATATTCACACGCTTTCATTGCTTAAATATCTCGTATTTTCTGAAAATGTCGATTTGATATTCTGAAATTTGAATGTCTTAAGGATTACGAACCCTAATTGTCACCAATAAAAATAAGTTTTTCATATCTTTATTTCTTATTTAGATGGAATAGGACATTTATTTGTCAAATATTAGAAAATTTTACCATCCGATTTTTTATCATTATTGTTTTTAGTGCCACGTTCTTTGAATTTTTGCTCAAATTTCAGTCACTATGGCATATTTAAAGGAGTAATTTTTGCATATAAAACATATTTTTTATTGAAGTTATCTATGTCTTTGTTTTCATTTTTGACCGATACAATTTACAAAGTGACTGTAAGTAACAAATATTCATTGTGTTTTACATTTTTTCATCTTAGACTAATGCATGCGCGTAAAATAAACTCCCCTTTTCAAAGACTAAAACATAATCTTTTTCAACAGCTAAAATCAATGTTCGTATGTAGGATATCTAAAAACACTTAAATAAAAATATTTTCATACATTTATAAATGTGTTCTAAAGATATAAAACACTTTAACCATCTAGAGTATTTGCTATTACATTTTGAGTTCGATACATACGGATTTTTGCATGGCCAGAGTTTCTAACTTGCATTATAATATCATTTATGTATATTTTTTATGACAGCCATACTTCGTCTTTGCCTATCGTGGCTAATTCCATTAGAAAAAAATCGTCAACAGTTCAACAAGGGTAGGTATATTAAATACTTAATGAACGGTCAAGTATTTTGTTACTATTGAATTAAATATTGCATTTATCCGTTTATTTTACTTATTGTTTAAAGAATGAAATAAATTAGTTACGAAAATATCTTATATGTCAAGAAAAAAAAAGAGAGAATAATCCGAGCCTTCTCTTTCTGTTTTAATTGTTTGACCACATTAAATGGGTGAATTTCCGATGTGGTGAAAATGAATCGAAATCATTGAAGGATATATTTGACAAAACAAAATTACAGACGCTACATCTAAAGGAATGATAATAATTAAATATCAAAACTCTGGAAACCACTTTGATTATATATTACTTTCAAATACAAAATGTAAGCTGAATGTATTTATTGCACATGCTTATTCTCTAGAATGTAAGAAACAATTAGAAATTAAATGATAATATTGACAAAAGCAAAATGGTCTCTTGGTTTGTAACAGCAGATCTAATTTTTAAAACAAATATATTATTTATAATTTAACAGATGTAAAATGTGTTGGACAAAAAATTAAATATGTTAGATCTTTAAACAATTTAGTTTTAAGAAAAGGGCAAATGTTTATCTGGTAATATTGGCTTGTACATTACCCATGACATTGCTTTTGAAACATTAAATGTTGCTAACCACTTCAGTATTTTATTACAACTGTAGCTGCTAACCTTGTCAGTAAATTACCAGAACCATTAGGCCATTGAGGCAAACATTTCGTTTCTAAATATTATTTAAATTAAATATGTTACACAAAATATTTGTTTTTTTCATTGTTTCAGAAAGCATTATTGATTTATTTTAACAAGCTCCACAGAACTGGATGGTATTTCATCATGTTTGTAAAAGATGAAGCATCTATTATATCTTGTCAACTTACTAATATAATTAAAGATCCTGTAACACAATTTTTTTATGGCTTTAAATCATAAATATGATGCTCAAATTAAGATTTATCAATATTGTAGGTTCTAAAAAGCATTATTTATAAAGATATTAGCGAATTTAACATTTCTTGTAAATAAAGGGAGGTATTAAAATAATATTTTCTATAAAGTTTAAGTCAACTTTTACAATAAGAAATGAATGCATACATTTTAATGATTTGGTTTAATAAACAGAATTTATTTTAGTTCGATTGTGTAGGAAGCTATAAGCTTATTATCACTCTTTCGAATCCTTTCCTGAAACCAACCAGTACTGAGCAATGAGTGTAAAGTTTCTTGCTCAAGGAAACAACGACTTGCCCCTGACGTGGTTTGAAACCATGCGTCTAGCGATCATGGAATTACTAGTCCGACGCGTTAACCACTCGGCCATTTTAATGATTTACATATAATATGCACAAATATTTGCAGTACATATTTTACTTATTCTTTGAAGTCTGAAAATCGTTGTTTTGCATAATTATGTACATATATATAATTTCACTTAGTATGGTTAGCCACTTTGATCACAACATACAGGATCTTTAACTTGTCATCAATACAGGGTGTTGTACCAGATGAGCTAAAAGCTGCACTTATTGATCCTTTGTATAAGAAAAGTGATAAAAAGTTGTAAAAGATATTACAAACATATTTCAATTTTATGTATTTTTTAAAAAATATTTGAAAGAATTGAATATGATCAACTAGACAATTATTTAAGCAAACGAAATTTACTATACGAGTTTCAATCTGCTTTCTACTGGTATATGCTTAATCTATCTATCTGATTATATAAGGTTTAATTTTCATAAAGGTTATTATGATGGCGTGGTTCTATTAGATTTGCAGAAAGCTTTCGATACTTTTGACGACACAATACTTTTTGACAAATTCAAATTGTGTCAAGATGTTATCCGATAGTTTCATTCTTATTTATCAGGTAGACAACAATGTATTGATGTATCGCTTATTCACTTATTCACCATTTGATTTTTTATTTATGTTAATGACATGGCAGGTATTGTAAAAACGAACTTTTATTGTAAGCAGATGATTCTGTTATTTTAGTTTCTAGTAAATGCAAAGTTGAAATTGAATGTTTGCCAACAGCAGACCTTGAACAAGTTAGTACCTAGTTAGTTGATAACAAATTGTCATTACATCTAGAGAAAAAACAGAATCAATTATATTGGGGGATCAAAAGTCAGGTTAAAAAAGAAATTTAACCTTAATATTTTTGTAATGGTACTTCTACTAACCACACCGAGTCGGTCAAATATATAGGAGCCACTTTAGATTAAAACTTGAGCTTTGAGACTATGGTCACATCAATCATTAAAAAGTCAAAACTTAAGTTTCTTTATAGAAAGCAAAATGTTTTTATCTTTTAGCTACCAAAAAATGTTAGCAATGTTTTTAATCCTGTGGCATTTTGATTATGCCTGCTCTGTTTGATGTTATGGTATTTCTCAGAATCAAAAAACAACAGACTCCAAGTTATCCAGAATAGAATAAGGTTTTTACTTAAACTTGATCAAAGTACTCGCATTAATTTAGAAAACTTTCAGCAGTTTGGCTGGTTACCTGTTTTAAGCAGAGTCGGGCAAATCACTCTTTATCATTTTAAAATACATACAGGTTCTGCCCCTTTTTACATGAATGAACATTTCATTCAAGCTTGTTCTGTACCTTATCATTATACCAGGTTTACTAAAGAGTCTTGCTTCATTATTCCTAAAATTAAAGGGTTAAAGGTATAAACTACCACAAGATATAAAGACTTCGACCAATTTGCAATAGTTCACGGTTTTTTGGTTAAATAAAACAAAAACAAAAACTTTTTTTTAACTATAATGTAGAGCGTTTTTTCATGATGTGACACCTTAATGTTTTTTGTTTAGATTGCACATATAAGTCTACTCTTGACTCCTTGATTAATTGCAATGTAATACAAAGGTCTTGTGCCTTGCTAGGGCTTGTATTTTTACATCCTGGACCACAATGGAAAAAGTGAGTTCACACTCACTTTTTTGTGTCATCCTAAGTATATAAGTACATGTCCTGGTACCTTTTTTCATTTTATCAATAACTTGGAGGTATTTGATATATTTCATATAAAGTCTTTGATTTCTTTGTCGGTTACTATTTTTTTAGTTTTAAGTATCATTTAAGTGATTATCCTGTCCGTGATCTGCATTGCGTCCTGCCATAGTTTTGTTTTGGGTCCTCCAGGGAGTCTTGCCACTAGTTCTTGTTTTTGTTGATTGGTCGTGTGGGAGTTACTGTTCAGAGTTGTCGCGGCCTTTCTTATCTGTTTATCACTTTCAGTTTAAGGTGTTTATTTCTATTAGTCATTATTAAGGTTTAGTCATTTTATTTTCATTTTTATGCTTTTTATTTGTTGTAGACTCATGACAATAATTATGTGATATTGTTATATATAATAATGTCATGAAAGAAAAATAAAGCCTTTTCAAAATTTATTAGACGTTTATTCAAACCAACGTCGTCAGTTTCTGTACATTTGATCTGATAAAAAGGAACTCCTATGCTCAGACAATACAAAATAAATCTTTAAAAATGATTCAATAAACTATTGTTTGAAAACTTTTCATGTCTCTTGTCTGTTAAAAGATGATATGGAAGTTTCAAATGTTTCTAAAGTTACAATGATAAAATCAAATAAATATAAAACCTTTTTAAAGGTTTAACTTGGCACAACACAAACAAATACCATTTACTGGTATAAATGCTGCATTTAGTGCGTCAGTAAATAAGTGATATAACTTTAAGTCTTTTAAATGATGACATGACTTTAAAAATATGTTGTCAATTCTACCGTTTACGTGTTTCAACTTCGAGCATATATAAAATATTATATCATAGAAGATTGTTGTACATATGTCCCATGTAGCAGTTACCTTTGTAATGATATCAGGTTATTGCATGAAATAAACTAACTAGAACCTTTTATTTGGCAAAAAGTTATTATAAGTTTTATTAACTGACAGATATGTAATAAAACGCAATATTACTACGAATATGCTTGTTTCACTGCAATTGAACTATTTGTCATTCATTTCAAATAACAATGGGTTTTTGTCACTAAGATAGCTAAGTATGTACATCTGCATGAAAATCTTTGTACAAAGATGAAAAGTTTTTATCTGTAACTATTTTATGAATGTTATTTATTTTGGTGATAAGGAAATTATACTAAATGGGGGTAATTTAATTCATGCTTTAATATATTCATTTTTGCGAAATCAGATTTAGAACACTTCAGGGAATGACTTTTGATTTCAGAAACCAATTTAATAATATCAAAACCTTTACCTTTAAAGTCATCATTAGCATATTCTTGGAAAGAAAGCTTTACAATCATATCCTAAGATACGTGTATATTCCAGCACTTGGAATATTTAACAATTTTTCATTGTTTTACATTAAAACTTTAAATGAAAGTGATATATATGAAATGGAGATAGTCTCCAGGGTATGTCTTTGAACTTTAATCGATGATTAAGATATATTTGCTGACATGTTCTCGTGTGAAAAATATTCTTCAAGTAATTAGTTTTCTGTCCTAAACAGATACAATGTTACTTATTCAAATGGACTTTTAACTTAAATATTGTATTTTCGTGTCAAGTTATTTTGACTTTACAAATGTTTCTGCTGGATTGTATTGTCAGTTTAAGTGTATGTCAATTGGCAGTAGATAGGACTGCACATCCTACTGGTAGAATGTTTTAAAAATGATATTTAAAATGTTGTTGCTATAAGACTGATAATGTGATTTTTAACTAAAAAAGACAATAAAAATGTACATCATTTACAATTGACAAACGATTCAAAAGCGTAAACGATTATAAATAAACAAGTGTTTTAATTATTTAATTAGATTACCGCAAGTGTCATGAAGTGTTATGTTTTTTTACACGATTGCCATACGCCGTTTCTCGTAAAAAGACACAAAACTATCACGTTGTTTATCTGCGGATAATGATTTTTTTTCTTACTTAATTAAAAAAACAGATAACGTCGGTGCTAGGCGGTGTGAAAGGTTGGTCGCATTGAAAGGTTCAATCAAACCGAGTCTACAATATTGTAAACTTTGTCGCGTTTGAAGACAATTTAGACGCTCTTTTTCATTATTTTGTTATAAGTTTTGTCATTGTCACAATACTATTTGTTGAACTGTCTTTTAATTTTACCAGCATTTATCTTTTTTATCATTGTCTGTTATTCCCATTTCACAGAAGAGTGATTTGTACATCCTGTTTATTGAATATGCTATGTATTTGATGTTCTTAGATTGATAACATGGTCTTAAATTAATGACAACGCATGCAAATGTATATAGATTACATTTGACAACCAATTAAAAGGTACATGTAACAACAAAAACAACAGAACGTCATTTGAAGAACATCCTCGGCAAAATAAATAAAAAATCAAATAAAAATCTATTAGAAAATTACATTGTAGCAAGTATTCATGACGGCATATTTTTATTTCACAGCCATATGTAAAGAATAGTTATTAATGTTAATTATTAATTTCTGTCATAAAAAATCTAAGGTTGTTCTAAAGAATTTAAAACATGACTTTGAAGCTAGTCATAAGTCGTAAAACAAAAGCGAACAAAACCAAAACCACAGAAAACAAGCAAAACAAACAAAGAGACACAATGTTTGTGTTTAAAATAGCAAGTTTTTGACCACAATATAACTAATAAAAACGGACCTTTATAAAATTAGAAATTTATAAACTTCGTTTTATTTATTAAGCTATTATAAGAAAACTGTGGTAAATAAATCTAACTTTAATTTTTGCAGTTATACAATCATATTGACATCTTGTAAATTACTATACTATACGAACACATTCACGGTGTCTCCAAGCTCCAAGTACTCAAGTCTCATTAATATAATTTTAGACGACAATTAGGACATCTTAATTTATATCAACGATGAATTACCAAGCAGAAACAGAAAAAACATGCCCCACATTTCCTTTAATCTGAATTCAATGTGATAAACCTATTGTAAAAGTACACATGTGGATATCTTCATTTCCAGGTTGTGACTGATCAGAAACAAAATATTTAATTACCTTCAATTGTTCTTTTTCTTTTTGTTATTAGGCTAAAGACACTTTCATGATTTTTCACTTTAACAAGATTTCTTAAGAACAGACTCAATCAAAGTGAGTTTGTAATTTTCATATAATATCGTTTTTTTCACTGCCTCCGAGGGATCCTCTTTCCTTTTCCAGATTGTTTAAAACATGTTTTTTTAATTCTCATATAAAACTTACAACTTGTGATACTTATTTTTCATTCACAAAAATGTAGATGTTTTAGTTTGAAGTTTACAGATAAATTGTTTTACCGTTCACACTTGTATTTAGGAATCGAGTTTTATCAATGCTGAAATAAAGATATATTCTTGTTTCGTAATATGAATGTCTAAAAGAATTACTGGTTGATAAATCAAACTATATGGGAAACCTACTATTTTTTTAATCGGATAAGTAAAAAACTCTAAAGTATTAAAATCTGAACAATAACTGTCATATAACACGATGACGCATAAACATTACAGGCTAGGTTTGCTTTGAGTTTGCTCATAAAGCTGTCAATAGTCGGTGGTATTATTGTACATGTTATCATCCACGCCTTTAAGAATTACATACTTGGAAAGATGCCAACATTTGCCCAATTTTTAAGAAAGGAGATCCATCGTTACCCAGCAATTATCGTCCTATATCACTATTGTGTTGTATGGAAAAAGTTTTTGAACGCATTTTGTTTAAGTATATCTTTAACTTTCTTCATGATAATGACTTTATATCGCCCCTTCAATCTGGTTTCAAACCTGGCGACTCAACTGTGAATCAACTAACCTTTCTTTACAACTCTTTTTGAAAGGCTCTTGATGAAGGTCTTGAGATCCGGATTGTCTTTTTCGACATCAGCAAGGCCTTTGATAAAGTGTGGCACAAGGGTCTCCTGCTTAAACTAAAATGTGCCGGTATTCAGGGACCCCTCTTTGACTGGTTTTCGGATTATCTTTCAAATAGACGCCAATCTGTTGTCCTTCCTGGAGTCAAATCTGATTGGTCTGTAATAAACGCAGGAGTTCCTCAAGGCTCGATTCTGGGTCCGCTTCTTTTTTTAGTTTATATCAATGATATTGTTGTTGACTTAAGGTCCTCTGTAAATCTTTTTGCCGACGATACCAGTTTGTATTTGATCGTTGATCATCCAGTTACTACGGCTGACATTCTTCAATCTGACATAAACAAGATTTCTTCATGGGCTGACAAATGGCTAGTCAAGTTTTATCCTTCCAAATCTGAAAACCATGTTAATCACACGTAAAACATCACAACAGTTCCATCCACCCCTTCTAATGCAAAACCAGACCATATCTTCAGTGACATCTCACAAACACTTAGGCTTACACTTTTCTGACGATGGTTCCTGGCATATTCACATTAATCATGTTAAGGAGAGGGCATGGAAACGTATACATATAATGCGCAAATTAAAATTTCAACTTGATCGAAAATCTTTAGAAATAATCTACTTATCCTACATCAGGCCAATTATAGAATATGCCCGATGTTGTTTACATCAATTGTACTCAATATGAAAAAGCTGAACTAGATAAAATCCAACATGAAGCTTCTAGAATTGTATCTGGTGCTACTAAACTTGTGTCTCTTCATGAGCTTCAACGAGAGGTCCCGTGGGAACCTCTGGACAGCAGAAGAAGGAAACATAAATTGATTCTTCTTTATAAGATGAAAAATGGACTCTCACCTGTCTATCTATCAACTATTGTCCCTCCGTCTGTAGGTGAAACCACACGTTATAATTTAAGAAATCGAACGATATACAAGGCATTCATACAAGAACATCTTTATACTATAACGCTTTTCTTCCTTCAGCTATCAGAGAATGGAATGAACTACCAATTGATGTACAAAATGCACCTACATTATCTGCTTTTAAATGTCTTTTGAATAGAAACATAATAAAATGTCCAAAATATTTCTATACAGGTGTTCGAAAATGGCAAATATATCATGTACGTCTACGAACAGAGTGCAGTTCTTTAAACTACCATTTATACAGAAAAAAATATTGTTAACTCACCTTTATGTCAATGTGGATTGGTAGAAACTAACCATCATTTTTTCTTTGAATGCAAACAATACAGTACTATCAGACACAGCCTTTTCCAAACTCTTTCAGCCTACTGTAATGTCACTCTTCACACACTGCTTAACGGCGATACAAACTTAAGTGACGATATCAATATCAGCATATTTCAGGCAGTTCAAATGTTTATCCGAGACAGCAAACGATTTTCATAGTCTATTATAGTGATACATTGCTCCTCCAATTTACTCACCGAATAGATCCTCCTCTTTTCTTACTTATTAAATTAAGTTTCTTTGTGTATCTTAAATTATGAAATTCTAAACTTTATACATTTATAAACAGACAATTATTGCGTTTAATCTATTAAGTTCCTATTCATACATCTTTCAGATAGAAACTTCTACTCAACGCCCCTTTTTGTTTCTAGGTCGCTAATTTGACTTAGTGACGACAGTAACGAATCTTCTTCATTTTTATAATCAATTACTTTTTACCTAAACTTCAATATTTCAAACTTTTTCAAAACCCGTCATATTTTTTGTAACTAATCTTATGTCAGGAAAAGGCCTTTATAAGCATTTTATGCTTTCGGATCTAATCCTTTTTCAGCATTGTATAGTATTATTTCACCATTGTATGTAAATCTTGTATGTGTAAAATGTTCGAAATAAAATATGTTTAAACTAAGAATTACATGTTTTATGTACTAATATGATTGTTCGAAATGACTGGTCTGGCACTCGAAGCATGTTTAATTTTTTTTATTTTAAAATTCGTTTATATTTGCGTACATTCATGTTTATATAATCTCTTATGAAATCAGGAGTACAAATTGACTTTCTTATGACAATGATTCGTACTGGCTGCTATACAACTCTCCTCCAAGAAAATCTCTATACATTGTATTTTTGTTTGAAATATTACTAGTTCCAGATTCTACTTTATCCATACAGGAAAAAAAACCCAAAAACCCACTTTTTAAATATTTTACAAAACTACTTCAATGTATTGATCTACAGCTCAATTTTACAAAACAATATCGCAATAGATACATTAAGGCTAACGAGGACGAAAAACAAATTATATCCATTGAAATTTTATTGCTAGTAACTCTTGTATGTAAGTTTAGTAAACAAAGGTCATGCTGATGTCATTAATATATATAAGATTAATGTGTCTGTTTGAAAATGTCAATGTATCAAAAGTAAACTATGTCAATGTATCAAAAGTAAACTAATTGAAGAAAAAAGTATATAAATTAGGTCATTACATAAATGAGTAATTTTGCTTCATCATAAAATCCCAACGACAAAGGTTAACATCATGCATACGGGGGCTTTAACGTTAAAAATAGTTTGATGTAACCTTGTCTTTTTCGCCATTTATTGGAGTTAAAATGTCATATGAATGCAATTGTCAGAAAAAGTACCACTATTATTAAGGAAGTTGTGGTAAGTTATGTTTTTTTATCTTATTCACAGGAAACCACCTACATTAAGCGCATACATTGTTTCATAAGATTGAACAATATGGGTACTTTTGGTCATAGATAAGTGATGTTTATTACTATAAGCCCACGCATGAACATGGTGAATAACACCTTATATATTTGATCGTATAAAATGTAACGTTAATATGCAATAATCAACTTTCTAAACCAAATATGAAATTTAACTTTTCATAAAAAACAGTACTCTTCATTAAATATCCGCTTTCTTTCATCGTGACACGCCCCTTTTCTACATCAACATTTTTAATGCAGTCTTAAATGTTTACATTGTCCTTTTATATTTGCCAGATCAACTTGCTCCCTCCCTGTTTCCTCGTCTGCTAAAACCAAATATGCTTGGTGCTGTATATGATGCATTTCCCTGGACGTTGTCAGAGGCAACCCTAGACGTTGTCAGGGGCTTTTTTATTTCTCATTATAAAAAGATATTGTAAAAGTGCTTCGGTAAATTTATAAGAAATGATACTTATTTGTGATGATTTGTTATATAACCTATATTGAGATTGCAAATTTAATGTCCTAAATACTATAAAAAAACACTGCTTTATCGACGATAATACAAAAATATAAAATATAGTTATTGTTATAACATATCGTGCGCAGCTGTTTTAGAATCAAAATATATTGTTAATATGAGTTAACTTATGTCATCAAAACACATCATAAATTCTAAAAGTTTTGTATACCCAGAGACATTTTACACCACATACATTTGTATATCATAAGGAATGGTCAAAATAAAATCAATGAGTGCTTAATGAAAAGGTGTAATGCCGTATCGTACAAAGACCAGCTAACATTTTCTAATGAAGTGTCGTAGTTTTTCTCATATTACTATTTTCCCATATAATATTACTATTTGCTCATATTACTATGTTCTCATATTGAAATTTCTCTTATTACTTCGTATATTCAATCCTAAATTGTCTTTAGTTATTCTATAATTCAAGAGAAAACTACATGTAAATTTGGCATGAAAGTCATTTTTTCTAGGATTTGTTTATTTTGGTTTAATGTCGACACTTTCTTCTAGGAAGACGTACTGAGAAGCATATAGCGAGGAAAGTGACGGTTTCTAGTTTACATAGGGATGACGTTCGTACGATTTGATTAAAGTTCACTTTTTACTGTTACATCAACAAAGTCCATTGTATCAAAATTAATTTTGATTACAGGATGCTACATGTATATCTTATGAACTATTTTCAAAACATTTAAGAAACGTTTGATCAGGGTGTTTCCATAAACTTTTTGTCGACTCGCAAATGAATTGTAACATACAACGTCTCCTGGCTTTTAACACACATGCATATTTTACGCAATGTTTCGGAACATGTTCAAATAGTTTTTTTTACCATTTAACAATGACTTTGTATATGCGGCACTCGCCCTTTAAGAAGTAATCTTACCAGCATCTTTCTTTTTTACATGCGTTTTTACATGCGAATAAGTGTTCTTCAAATTTCAGAGAAAATTTTGTTTTTTTACGAGTTTTATTTTACAGTTTATCTTAACAATTTTTTTTGTTAATCTATAGTACACGTACTCTATTAGATTTAGTATAAAACTAAATGAAATATAGTGTATTTTATACAGCAAAATTGATTTTTCAGCTTCTTTTATAATTCTGATCAAGCAACATGTTTGCAAACATATTGATTTACTTTTGCCTTAACTTTCAAGATAAGACATAAAATTTATCAGCCGAAAAAAGAAAATTACAAACTATAAATCTCTACTCACATGCTTTTAAATCAAATCATAACTCTAATTTGAAATTTAACACCCTAGTGTATATTCGTTTATTTGCATTTGTCTAAATATGACAAATAAACACGAGATTAAATCTAATAAATGACACATTCACACGATGCGTTTCCGTAGACAATAGATAATTTTGAATCTGATATTCTAAAGAATATTCTTAAAATTGAATGTCTAATATGTGATGCTGGGTCCGTCGTCTGATTTAAGCCAGAAATAAAGTTTGGAACAGCCATGTGTCCAAAGATAATCAAAATTCAAGCATGATAAGCAAAAATAATCAAGGTTGCGAAGTTTATTTGAAAGTGTCTGAATATCTTATCGGTTACGAAACAATGAATCATTTAACACTTCTGCTTCTGTTTAAATTGCTTAACCACATTAAACTGGTTAAACTACGGTGCGGAGGAAAATAAACCAAATAACTGTACAATGTATTAGACAAAACAAATGTCGAACGCTCCATCTAAAGGAATGATTATAAAGAAATCACCAACTGCCGAGACTATTTTGATTAATTATTTATTTCTAATAGGTTAAATTTATTTCTTACTGATGACTTTTTTTTAAACATATGTAAGAAATTTTATTAGATATGATTATCATTGACAAAAGATCTATTGGCAAAATGGTATATTCGTTTGAAACAGCGGATCAATTTCAATCAAAGGTAATTTATTTAAGGAATTGGCCACATTTATAATTGAACACATATGACATGTGTGGGACAAAAAGGCCTATTTTTTAATATTTCAAAATAAATTATCTTGGAATACTTAATTAGACGTGACTAGATATAGATCCAGCAGAATAAAATGCATACAGATGTAACAGAAAAACTATGCAGGTGTAAACTAACAAAAATTGTTCTAAATTTGTTTAAGGTATTAGTCTAGATACTGCAGTATTCGATGCGTCTGTAAATAAACGACATTATTTCAATTTGTTTTAAAATTATGACACGAGTTGACGATCAGCTAGTTAAACTGTATCGTATATCATATCATATTATAGTTAGTTGTGGCTATAAAGTATATTATGGCTCTTGAATATCAGTCTTAAAACAATGATAATGTTAAAAAGTTTTAATTCACACGACTCAATTATTAACGAGTTTCAAGTTTACGCATATAACATTTAATATACTACTAAAATTTGATAGAGATCGCTTTTTATTTTTTTCAATATATCTTTAATGGTAAACTCAAGATAAGTGATTTTTCATTTATGTAGATTTTCCAAAGGGCATTCCCGACATACTCATTAGATATTGATTTTAAACCTGTACATGGCTTGACATCCAAAGGGGAAGAGATACTCATAAAAAGCTTGCGCCATCGGCATACGCCACCTGCAAAATGCCAACGGTGTATGTGTTTCTACGCAAACATTCAGAAACCGTCTTCATAGAGCCGGCATGAGGGCCAGACGACCAGCCATCTGCATTCCGTTGACGCAAAATCACATCTAGGCACTCTCAAATGTCCGCGCACTTACGTCACATGGACGTTGGATGACTGGACGCCAAAACTGTTCATTGACGAATCCAAAATGTATTTTGACTTCACTGATAGACGGGTCAGAGTATGGAGATCGTTCAATGAGCGATTTGCGTTGCTAACCATGGCCTTTTTTGAGGGGGCCCGGTCATGGTGTGGGCAGGTGTTAGCATGCAGGGAAAATGAACTTGTGTTCATTCAAAACGTCATATTGACGGCTGCACGATCAATGAGATCTAAGATGTGTACTATAGGCCATGATGGACGAAAATGCCCATTCACACAAGGCATGAGTTACCAACAAGTAACTGCCGAAAGCAACTATAGAGAATGAACTGGCCAGCGATGTGTCCAATGCGTAAGCCTGGAACATGCTGCAGACTGCAACATCTGCCCAGCAGTCCAGACAACCATGTTTCCTGAGCTCCAAAAGACACTGATAGAGGAGTGTGCTCGAATCTCAGAACAAAACATTTGAAGGCGTATTAGCAGTATGAAGCGGCGATATCGAGCAGTAATCGAATCAAATGGTCACCACACGCGACCCTTAAGCGAAATTCAGGCACTCTACTACTTTAAAAAATCAACTTGTTAACTACCTTTCCAACCAAGTTTAAACCGCTGTCCGCTCCAAGCAACAGTTTGTCGACTCATTCCTTTTTTGGCATCCTTTTTTGGCACAAAGCTGGTGTCAAATGAAAAAAAAACAACAACATATTTTCAGAAAAAAGCAAATATCTAACTGTTTTAACCTGATGTGAAAAAATAAACGATATTAATGTTCCTTATTAAATTTTAAGTAGTATATCATTGTACATTAGTCCCATATATATATATTGCATTTTATCATTTAAACGCAATATTTCATTAGGCAATAAGTTATCATGTGATTTTATAAGTCATAGAGTGTTATGTAATAACAAGCAATAATACTACGAATGACCGCGTTTCACTTGAAATAGGAATATTTTTCTGTAAGCAATTAATTTAAATTAACTATGGGCATATTATGTCGCTTTTGATAGCCGAGTATGTACATCTGCAAGGGAATCTTTAGCGACATGCAACAGTATGAAGATGAAAATGTTATACCCGAATTCTCTATTCTCCGTAGCATTTTTATCAGTGTTAGTTTATTTAGGGATAAAGAAATCACATGAAGGTTATTTAATTCATGCTTCTGTTATTTAGCAAATACAGATTTAGAACACTTAATTGAGTGACTCCAGATTTCATTTACTTACTTGATAATTATAAGACAATTACATCCAAAGACTTGACATTTCAAGTATTAATAAGTCATAAGTAACAAATAATTAAAGGTTAAAGCTTGCCATTTTGAGAAATGCAAGATGTTTTTAAACTTTTTTAAGTATTAAACAATTTGCTTTGCCGTGAAAGGATGGGTCATGTTTTCAATCTTCAATATATCTTCCTTATAAAGATTGTGGGCGGCTAAGTACATCAATTGTCATATAGCATTGATATTACAAAAGTTGTGTTCGTATCGATGATTGTTCAAAATAACAACAATGGTTTGAATACTTGCATTTTGTAATTTACACAAGGTTAGGCGACACAATATTGGTGATTATTAATAGCACACTGTTTTCTAATTTATTAATTTCTTTTTGGGTATTTTTTATGCTCCCCGAAAAATTTCGGGGCGCCTTGTCCGTCTGTCCGTCCGTCTGTCCGTCCGTTGTCTTGTCCGGAGCATAACTTGAAAACCCTTGGAGATAATTTGTTTAAGCACCATACAGTGGTAGAGGGCATTGAAGGGGAGTGCAGTGTCAAAAAACTCTAACTCTATTTTGCCCGGTTTTTGAATTATCTTCCCTTATAAAAAATCTTGTCCGGGACATAACTCTTAAACTATAAGAGATTTTAACATGAAACTTTGTAGGTGAATAGATCTCAATAGGTAAATGTGCAGTGCATAAGAACAATAACTTTTTTCCCTAATTTTGGAGTTTATTGCCCTTTGTTAATTTTTAACACTTTGAAAGCCATTGTCGCGGCGACATAACTCTAAAACTATAAGAGATATCAGATGAAACATTTGTAGGTAGATAAATCTCATTGAGTAGAAGTGCAGTGCAAAAGAACCATAACTCTGTTTAAGCCTCATATTAGAATTATCTTCCCTTTTAGAAAAAGCATCTTGGTCCAGGACAAAGCTGTAAACTAAAAGGGTATCAACATGGAACTTTGTAGGTAGAACATATCTCAATAGGTAGATTATGCAGTGCACAAGAATCATAACTCTGCCTTGCCTTATTCTGGAGTTATTGCCCTTTGTTTATGTTTACTTTTTGAACTTTGTCTGGGAATTTCTCTAAAATTATAAGATATATCAACATGAAACTTTGTTGGTAGATTAATCTCATTGAGTGAAAGTGCAGTGCAAAAAAAACATAACTCTGCTTTGTCCAATTTTCTAATTATCTCCCCTTTTAAAAAATCTTGTCCGGCAAATAACACTAAAACTACAAGAGATATCAACATGAAACTTGTAGGTAGATGGATCTCAATCGGTAGATGTGCAGTGCACAAGAACTTAAACTCCGCCTTGCCAAATTTTGTATTAATTGCCCTTTGTTCATGTTGTCCGGGGCATAACTCGGAAACCATTAAAGATATCAACAAGAAACTTTGTAGGTTGATAGATCGCATTGATTAGAAGTGCAGTGCAAAGAACAGTAACTCTGCCTTGCGTAATTTTGGAATTATTGCACTTTGAACTTTTCCAGGGACATAACTCTGACACTGAAAGAGGTGTACTTTCCTGTGTCCAAAACCTATTCGGGGAGCATCACCCGGCTCAAACCGGGCTCTTGATTATCATTTTTTTGAGTTAGAGATAGAAAAGTTCAAATTTCTGTTCAAAGCGAACTATCAAAGAATACCTGTTGTTGTAGTTGTTGTTGTTGTTTCTGTAGTTTGGGAACAATATGGACTTTGCAATGTTGCAATACATATAAACACATCTGTGAAAGTTTGATCTGTTTTCGGTGTGAATAGTTACCAATATACGAATATATAACGTATCAAAATGATAATAATATCACATCTTCTGGGTCATTAATGTATTGTGAAGTTTTGTTTATATTTATAGTTATATGGTCACTCTTTATGTATTAGTATGTTTTCTTTCTTCCATTTCTTTCTTTTTTCAAATAGGACCTTCTTTACTTTAAAAGCTGTCTAGATCTTTTCCATATTTTTGACAGCTATAACAAGGTCTTAAAAAAAACTTTTTTTCACTGATGATTAAATTTATGACAAAATTCACGGAACTGAAATATTAAACAAAATGTATTTTTTTCCTTAGTAGAAGACAATCACTTGACTTGTATAAAATTGTTCAGCATTTACAAGCTGTTAAAATCCATCAATATTTCGTTTTCCTTTGTAATGAGGAAATGAAAAAAAACTATAAAATCTTGATAAAAATAGTTTTATAATAATAACATGGAAGCAGTAAACTGTTTGTAGTATTATAACAAACTAGGTTACTGACTGACGGTAAAATGTTATCTTTGTTTGTTTGTTTCATTTACGCCTTTTCCCAACAGTATTTCAGTCATATAGGCGGGTAGTTTCCAAAACATCGTTCCTGGAGAGTTACACCAGTACTAGACTACCTTCCTCCGCGCTAAACTACCAAAGCATCTCCCGGGGATCGAATCCACGCCAGAAAGGTAACTTGATTAGAAGTCATCGACTCTAACCCCTCGACCGCGGAGGCAGTTATATAAATAATCAAATGAATGAAAGAAAATAGTAAGAAACGTGGAAATAATTTGCCAATTCACAATTATTAAAATATCTGACTATAATTGGTAGATCTCCGTATTACTTCTGTTGAAGGTAGAACAAAAAAGCTTAGCAAATTCATTTGTAAACACATTTGAATAAAATCCTAAAAATTAACGTTTTTTTCCATGATTTTTAGATATTTACAAAAAAAAATTCATTCTTTCTTATAGAAATTTGATTGAACAAAATTAATATTTGTTTGTTTCTTCAGGTTTAACGGCACACTTTACACATAAATGATCATACCGCGCCGAACACCGTTATAATGAAGCCTAGAGTGAGTAAGTCCTAGTATGTAAATCGAGTTAGTTAGTGTATTTTTTTAAGTAACTGGCGAGGGCTGTGAACAGACCTGAGGCAAAAAGTCAAGAAAGTGAATTTATTCAATAAAACCATCACCAAGATATGCAAGGCCGTGACATTCAAGAAAATGTTAGACATGAAATTATCGTTGCAAACTATTCAAAATGAAGCATCGTCTCCTGTTAAAAAGAAAAAAAAAGAATGATTCACT
The DNA here is from genome assembly GCF_026571515.1 of Ruditapes philippinarum. Taxonomy (NCBI): domain Eukaryota; kingdom Metazoa; phylum Mollusca; class Bivalvia; order Venerida; family Veneridae; genus Ruditapes; species Ruditapes philippinarum. The sequence goes on along the minus strand of NW_026863340.1, from coordinate 212,981 downwards.
TCAGACTAAGCATCTAGAGTTTCATTTCCTTGTATTCATGGAATCACATAAAATTTGGCTGACTTAGTTTTTTTTAAATATAATGAAACACAAATACTCTTAACCATATGCATGCTTCTTATATTCTTTCAGTGATCGCGTATGCTTCATCAATTCGGAATACCTGTTCATAATATGAAAAAGAAACTTTAGAAAATCTACAATTTGCAGCAGGTAGGGTTGTAACGGTTCTGAGCAGAACTGTTTCAATTTAACACATTTTAAATGAAATAGGATGGATATCAATAGACAGGAGAAGAAATCAAAAACATATATTGAAATATAAAGAAAAACACAACTTTTTTTACCGTTATACGTTTCCCAGATATTGCCACCAACCGTCGAAGAACAGCGATTTAACTAAGTTTGTCGTTCCATCCTCTTAACAACTTTGGACCGAATTACCAACTTACATCAGGGAATCTGAAATTGTATCTATATTCAAAAATAAGCATAACGCATTACATTTGTATATAAAGCACCGGCTGTGGCGTGATATTATAGCTGTCTACAAAGCTTGTTTTATGAATAAAAGTAGCAATCTAAATTTTGACTTGTTTACAAATCATCTAACTATTATTCAGTATATGTGATTCTTTATCAGAGGATGCCGAACATTTTTTTTCAATGTTATAGGTACACTTTACAAAAAAGCATTTTATTTACAAAAACAAGAGTTCCATCTGCTTAGTACTTAAAAATCTACTCTGCATTTAGAACTTAAACGACTGCGCTTATTGAAGCATGTTTAAAATCATATAAAAGAAACAAAGAGGTTTACTTAAAAAGTCATGTCTTTCTTTTTCATTTGTATTATTAAAACACAACTCTAACAAATATGCATCTGCTTCACAATCGGTATGTTGGTAGGATAGGTGATTGGTTAGTAGCAGGGTGTTGTGACACACAACTGTTAGATAGTACAGCAACTACTTATCCTTATAAATGAAAATGTATAATAATTCAATGCATATTTACTTTAATATAAACCTTACTTTATCATACTAATGGTAAACATTTAAAAGGGAGAGCCAACGATAATGTTGCAAAAAACTTTTGGCCCTATCATTATGTTGTACATTGTGTAGATATTTTGATGTAAAGAAATGATGTACACTTATATATGCAATAAAATATTATGAAACTAAATATCAAATAAAACTGTTTAACTGGCTCTAAATGAAATAACAGAAATATCGTTAAATCTAGGCGATTAATTCGCCTGACATATGCTTCAAATATCCGTAATAATAAAGTGTGGTTTACATTAACAATCTGAAACATGCAATTAAATTCTAATAATAGCTAAATTGACAAAAAATGAAACATGAATAATTGAAATGATAAACTGGAATTAGCGAGACAATTACAAAAAATCTTTATATTAACCACTTCAATCGTTTAAATGACTTCTAAGAACATTTTTTATCTGGTGAAGGTCTGGTTATTCCAGTTCCTAAATGTCAACAAAATAGCTCTTCAATCAATAATAGAGATATATTAATAATATTTCATTTACAAGGAAACATGTCCTTAAAATATAGTTTTCTTTCAACAATAACGACATTTAGCCGTTATTCTTATATCATCGAATAAAAGATATTGTTTCACTAATCCTAATTTAATATTATGTTATTATTGTAACTTTTGCACTCCAATGAAGTTGAGTTACAGTTCATTGGAGGTACAGCAAGTTTTCTAATTATAATGTTTTCATACTGGTTTTCTTTTACTTGAGGACTTCGTTCGTTTTTTTTGTAGAATGACACAAAAGTCTGGTGTATCGGTGGATAGTACTTACTTCTAAAACTTAATGTAAAACAAGCTCATGTCAGTGCTAAGCGCGGGATGAGTGGTTGGTTGCATTTTCTACTGCTGCCCATGAACTAGGTCATTTAAACCGAACCTTCAATATTTTGTCGTGCTTAGTGACATTTCAATAGAGAAAATAAGAATCCCTAAAGAAAGACCAAAACGGCAAAATTTAAAATGTTGAAGGCTCGGTTTGACTGAGCCTGTTCATGGACGGTACTGTCAAGTGCAAACTACAGTTCATGCCCCCTATCAACGGCTGAAGTAGATTTTAAGTCTCCTATTTTACTATTACTATTACTATTTCATACAAAACTTGTTTCGTGACAATAATTAAGCACACCTATTACAACTGATTTTAATTTTGACCTGCATAACATCTTTCTTAATTTTCTTCAGCATAAAAATACTTGCAGTTCTATGAACAATTCCCCTTGTCCTTTGAATGCAATCAATCATTCCATTATAAATGTTTGACCTGCTTTTTTCATAATTAATTAGCATATAAGTAAATGATTCTCATTTATAGGTGAAGAATATCAACACATGCAAATGATTAGTTTCTGTCACAGCATATTTAAGGCTGTCATTCAAGATATAAGATACGACCTTGAGACCAGTAATGCTCTTAATTACAGATAAACGTTTTGAAACATATATTTTGAAACATTTGAATATAAGATAAAGTTAAATAATTTGCCGCTTGAATACTAACATCTTAATAGACAACTTTTCCACAATGTACATTAAACAATTTTTTTATAATGACATAGGACCTGCAAGACGGTGATGAATTTCTTGAAGATGTAGAGTCATTCAAACTGAACCTACAGTTTTGCTAAGATCATCATGTACTTCTGTTTTTTTTTTTAAATGCTTATGCGGGATCTTGGTTTTTTTAAAAAATAACGTCATATAATGATATTTCGTTTTTCTGAAATATAATTGCCTTTGCCTTGTTGATCTTTATTCTTGTTTATTCTTGTTTTTTATTCATTATTCGATCCACATATTGTAATGCTAAAAGTAGAGTGTGGAAATTCAAAATACAACATTATTAAGTTGTTGTTTTTTTATTTCGAAGGACAATAAACTATTTTGTTAATGTAAGGTTTCACGTCGCACCAACACAGTAGCGGTCTTATGAATAATTAGGTTATTTTCATATACCCTCTAAATAAAAATGTATTATCAAACTTGACAGCAACCAACGGTGTGCCGCTAAGTTACGCAAGGTACACATATGTAAACATAGCAATATTTCTAAGGTTCTTTGCAAAGTAAAAATATGGTTATCAAAATCAACAAGGAAAGGCGGCGTTCAATGAACTAAGTGCGTATATTGTTTCGGATAACAGAACGATCATAATGATTCTCAACTTATCCGATCTAAGACTTCTAGTGGTTGAAATTATATTCCAAAAAACAATATTCTTTATTTTTTATTCCACAAATAAAAAGTAAAAATAAATAAATGTCAAAATATTTTATTTTTTAAAGGTTTTGTCGATCAAGTTTCTCCTCGTTTAAGGAATTTACACATGAGTCTCATTCAATAAACAATAGATTACGATTCTAAAATTAATGGTTCTGCTAGGAAATCCCATTTACAAAAAAATGTCACTACAAGGTTTCTTACTGAAACATTACATTCTCTGAAATAGATTACATGAAAATCAAATGAGAGATAGCAATAAATTTTATATACTTGACATGACATATGAGACAAAATAACATCTGGCATATGAATGTCATCAGGTCTATTATTACATTGGACATAATGTCATTAAAATTGATATTTGAGAAAGGTGGTCTTTTGATTAGGGGGGGGGGGGTCTTGCGAATGTTGGCTTTGCCCTGTTGGTCTTTGTTATCCTTTTTTAAAGTATGTATTATATATTGAGACTACAGCTATGCTTCTTCAACTAACACCAGCTCCTCTCATGAAGTAAGCAAATTTTTGAGTGTTTGAAATATCCTGTAAACTTAAATTGTATAAAGTTGTATCTTTGCTGCCAGCAGTTTACATAATTTTTGATTGAACTTTCAAAATATTTAAAAATGCCGGTATGGAAAGGGGTATGCAACGAATCTTAGCTAAATGACTACTAAAGGCCTAAAATTTTGTTCCGGAATATTTTATTCTGTTTACACACAGATTTTATGTGGTTAAATAAAAACATTTTATGGAGAATCGACCAAAACTTTATTGAAACATCATTTAACCGTTTTTAAATTTTACAAAAATATTTGATTTGATGTAGCTTTATACACTATAAAGATTTCGCCACAACTTAATTAATAAAGTATGGTTTTGAAATATGTTTAAATTAAGTTGGACACAAAACATCAAAACATGTTTGCATTCAATAAGTGCGGTTATTTCTGGGTGTGCCCTGCTGCTGTTGCTGGGGTGTATCGGGGGCTGCGTACTGTGAACGTTGCATTTGCACTGTTGATCTTTGTTCTCGTTTCTTATTTATTTGATAAGAAGATAGTACATGTAATTTCTTTAAGACATTCCTTTTAAGCTTTAAATGATCATTTTTGAGTAAGTTGGGAAAATTTCTTTCAATTGACAACAGTTAAATACAAGTACTAGTAATTATTTTGTGATGATCTTGGCATTGAGCAAACCAATCTGTATTAACTAAGAGCAAATTACTAGATAAATACCCACAGACGTGTTCGGTGTCTCCAATAAATTGTTATGTCATTAATATAATTCTACACGACAACAAATAAACAATTAATCAGCAATCAGAAATAAAAACACTATCTCCGTATTACCTTAAAACTTCTCACCAAAACATTTCCCCCCGTTTTTACTCTCAGGGTGGAACAGTGAAAATTCAATCCCGCCAGCAGTTTTAATTTACCTGTGGAAACCGGTCAAGACTTGTTTCTATTCTAAGCCATGACAGCCATTTTGTGCAGCAAAGCAAAATGTGCCAGTGACATGCACAACAAGTTCCGAGAAATTTCGTCGAAATCTCACCAGCAGTTTGTCATGTAACATTAATATCTAGCGTATTTCATTTACTACTTTTACTTATAGATTGTTATTTAACGCAACGTGTTACTGCTATCAATAACATGTTATTTTAAAGAATTCAGCAAAAATGAATGAGAAATAAGATCAAGAATGCATGGCGACGTTCACAGAACGAAGCCCCTGACACCAATCACTTTCCGGGCCTTTCCGTCAGTCTTCGGATGAGGACCTCGAACACAATTGTAAGAGTACACAGAACGATTTTGGTCTAATTTATGCTAAGAAACTGAACATGTAAAAATTGTGATTTAGTGCTTGGAGTTGTTGATTATGTTAACTCCTATATATCTAATGAAAAACAGAATCCCTAAAAAAATCCATCAAAATGTTGCAGGCTCGGTGAGCCTATTCATGGATGGTACTGGAAAGAGCAAGTAACCGTTTACGCCCTCTCCCCGTAGCACTGGCTAAAGCTGAATTCCACATCAACAACAAAAGGTGAAATGTATGTTTTGAACTTTCTTTAGGGATTCTTATTTTCTCTAATTAGTAATGTTTTCCTTTATTCAAACAAAGTATATGTGTAATATATATTCAAGACTGACATGCATTGATTACCAACTCGTCAAAGCTTAGGTACTAGAACATGTTTGTTTTGATCTTTACTAGATTTATTGTCAATAACAAATGTAACTTCCCCCTGTGACTGAGGGGTTGTCTTAAAAGAGTTGAGACATAAGAATTGCAGCCACCATTTATCCCTGTGTGATCGTAAGAGGTTACAAAATGGAGTCGATACATCTATTACCTTTAGCAGGTGAGGTAGTGTTAACCCCTGGTGTTGCTTTATTTTTGTAACATCGGTTGTAAGCCACACTTATCTTTCCAGTTTTGGCGCTACATGAACATATATTTTTGTGCCGTAACATCAGACAAACCAAATGTAAGAATACAGTAAAGTAAATTAAGCGCAAAACCTGGCAACTGACAGAACATCGCATATGTAAATTGTGTAATTTGAATGTAACTTATGCAGAGTATCATTTTCTTTTGTGCAGTTCTATGTATAGGGATATACGTAATAAGTATCTTTGAAACATTACTTGGCCCAACTTGCAGAAAGTCAATTATTTAATGTCACTGAGAAAGGATTATTGTTCAGAATTACTAAATTTGTAGACAAAATATAACCTTGAAGCAATGTTTGCTTCTTAAATTATTACAATGTTAATTGTATGTATTGAACTGTTTTGTTTTGTATTATGATCTTTGTGTAATGTAGTATACGCTAAGTTCCTATGTTACCATGCTATATTTAACAAATAAACGAATGACAAATAAATTTATTCAGCTTTAAATTTAATTCTTCATAGTTCGCCATTATACTATGACATTACTATCTTGTAAATACTAATCGTGTCAAAGGCCTTGCATTGAGCAAATCAATCGTTATCAATTAAGCATACATTACTATACAAATGCATTATTTGACACACCTTAACGACGTTTCCAATCAATTTATGTGTCATATATATTATAATTTCACACAACAATCAATCAACAATCAATTAGCAAGCACTAAGTCCCATTTATCTTAAAAACTTAAATATTTATACCTGTCGGGAAAGTATAAATTGATAATATAACATGACCTTCAGTACCCTTAAGTGACAGAAAACTGGCAATCATATTTTTAATTATTTCTTTGATTCACGCTCAGTGATTCACTATAATTTCTGATTTTGAAAACTAATTATTGCAATGCAAAAAGAGTATACTGTTCGTAAGAGAAATCTGGATTTAGAAGGTAATATAAAAATACTGTTGTCGGAGATTAAACTTTGTTGGAAACCTACTAAAATATCAAAATTTTATTAACTTCAGTATAGTTGCCAAGAACTAAAATATCAAAGTCTGAATAACAAATGTCAGATAACACGATAAAGCATTACAATTACAGTCTTTATACAACTAGATGGTTCAAACGTATGTTATTGGTTTATAGCCTGGCGCCTGATTCATGCAAAAGTCACAATCTTGGACTTTGGTGTGATTGCCAGAACATAGTAATATTCAAAACAAATAAGTATAAAAATGACAATGCTAGGAAATATTCTTTTAAGATATCTACAATAAATTATCCTAAATTCTTTTTACTAAATATGTCAATCTTTCAATCGGCACAAAACCATACATTATTTAAGCGCGCAGGGTAAACAACAGATCTACCTACTATAAATTGCTTTATCGCTACTTCCGAGCTAGTGCATGTCTCCAACAATATAGTTAGGTTTATAGTTGTCTTACAACATTTTTTTGTAATTAAGGAATGCTAATATAAACCATGTAGATTTAATCAAAGTTTCAAGGGAACGTAAAGTTGATTAATTTAATTTTGCACTGTAGTTTTTGCAGCGTTACTAAGCTAAATTCGCAAAATGGGTAACGCTGAACAACAACAATGCAAACAAGAATTCATCAACATTATTTCTTTGAGTTTTTAATCAAAGTTACAGGATAGAGTATTCTTCCATTTTTGATATTCGATGCAGTATTTACAAAACACATGCAATAAGACAACATAATACCTTGGTTGACACTAAATTACGCTTGTATTGTTAATGTTATCTGACGTTAGTGATAAAGTACTTTCATAATATGTTTTGGAATAACTACTGGTTTAAACTTTGGGTAAGGCAATTAATTCAGGTATAACGCCGTCTTTCCCCCGGTTCTCGTAAATATAGTATAAATGTCATCATTTTGTTACTTGTGTTTTTCTATTAAAATTTATTCAAATGTTTTAATAACCCTCGATAGAAATGAAAAAGAAAGTTCAAAAGTTGAAATTGCAAACCTTTAGCATCGCTTTATGCTGATTTAAATTTTCAGTGTAATATGCTATTGAAAATAATGATCACGAAGGACGAGAAAAATATAACAATTCCGAAGTGAAATACGGGACAACATTTTACGGCTGTCATACAGGACACGACACCGGTTGTTTTGACTATAAACATCTGGAAAAGGAGATATTCTCTGAGTGCAATTCTATATAGAAAGTATTTAAGTGTAAAGCTTTTACGGTATGTAAATAGAGAAAAAAAGAATCCCAAGTGAACGTCCAAAACGGCAGAATAAAAAATGTTGAGGATTCGGTTAACCTCGATTGGACTTACTTTTGCCACCCACAGATTTAGCTTAGGTCAATGTCACTTTTACTAAAATCGTATTCTGGAGGAAAAGAGTATAATTAATGGATATATTTCAGTCTTATTGTGATGCAATGAATTGCCCGGGAAATGAATAAATCAAACAGAGAGAGAGAGCGTTCTGTGTTACACAATATTTCCTCGGCTATTTTGTGTAATATTTTATTGAATGGAGTGTCGTGTAGTTTTAATTTAGACCTATGTTCAGAATATTCTAAATGCCATGAAAGGTGTATGCTGCTAAAGGCTGATGACACGATATGCATTTTACAAAACCAGAATCTGAGTGGCAAGTCTTTGTGTGCATTATTCTTGACTAATGTTTACTGTTCCTACCAACCAATTTTGTCGAAGAACCGTATGTGCTCTTATAAAACATGAATAAAATATCATGTTTATAATCCAATTTGTCCGTTCATATTTACTTTAAGATGCCTGATTCTACAGAACTTTTTTTAACCTTCTTATATACTAATAATAGTCGTTTTAAAGACATAAGTAGTTTAATTAGATAATGAAAGTCTATTGATAGTAATGTGATGTAATATATTTTACTTTATTTGTTTACTGATAAAGTTTTATGAAGTAAAATATGTAAACTATGTACAGGACTTTAGGGCACACGCTTTTTATTACTTGGGGACCATACGCCGCTTTTCATGAAATGGCACTACTGTGTCACATTGAAGGTTCCATGATAACCGCCGTATGAACACATCTGCGGATGTTTCTAAATTCAAAATTTTACTATTTCATGTTTAAATGTTGAATTCTGCTTGGGGGCGTGGACGTTAACTTGCACTTTCCAGTACCGTCCATGAACAGGCTCAATCAAACCGAGCCTGCAACATTTTCAATTTTGCCGTGTTGGGCTTTCTTTAGGGATTCTGCATTTATCTATTTTAGTAAAAAATAATCTATGATTATAATATCCGGGCTCAAAGAAACGAAGTGTCAGTGGTCTTCTTAATTTTTGTTTGTTTTTAAAACACAAATAAACTTAGCTTTTCTCCTCTTGTAAGATAAGAACAAATACTGTAAATGTTTTATTAAGATTGATCTTAGTAGCAATATATATGTACTCATAGCAAGTTGGCATTCTTTTCCAACACTAAGTTTCAACCAAACACAAAAAGTTAATGGTTAGCCGTTAGCCTTTTTTAATTCGGCATTTGCAATTCGGATTTACACCAATGGGTTGTAAATTTAAATGAATGCACTGTTGTTTCGTCAATATAAACATAAAGTAATAAAAACAAAATAATATATTTAAGAAAGTATAATAAAATGCAAATATACTTTAAACATAGTAACAAATTCAGTGGGCCTGACACGACTTTAGCTGCATCATTGTCATTAATCATAAAACTTCATTAGAGGAAGTTGGGGTCAAACAAATATATCCTCAATAAAACTTGACATACTTTACTCTAAACAGATCAGACAGCCTATCATCTTATTTATAATATACTTAGTCAGTCTTAACATTATACGTGCACAACATTAATGTCAACAATAAATTATAAAATTTAAATAATAAGCCATCATTAATTAATAGTTCTTACATATGATAAATATCAAAATGCAGGGTTATATAAAATACTCTTAACATTCATTAATCTATCAATAGTAATAACTATGATTCATCACTGAGAACAAGATAAAAAGGCTGTATTTTTTTCTACTGCACTATATTCTGACAGTAACTTACACTGGAAACTACTTCCAATCTTTAAACTTTGTTCACACTATTTCGTTATCTCTCAGGTGTTAGTAAAAATATGAATACAAAATTGATTATTGTGAGCATATGTCTTTCATATCTTGTAGTTGTTATATCAGCTGATCCTGATGACATTGTAGAGGACACATACAGCAACCTGGGTGAGTCTTTCGTTTTCTTCTTTTTATTTTTAAATGATTCAAACTGTTTAAAATACCTGGCGTTTAGTAAGACTTTTTCGGTACATCAAATATTTTTGCCTTGCACTAGTCTCGGTTTTTGAACAGTTGAAAAGGCCGATATCGTTCTTAGTTAGCAGTTTATTGTAAGGTTAAACTGATATGACAGATCAATCAAACCTTTTTATTTAATTTCGTTCTGGCCGTTCTTTAGGGATTCCGCCTTTTCTATATCTAAGCAGTTTTGTTATGTACTTATTTACTTGTTAACAACCATGGAAGTAATAAAGGTACAGCCTATTTCTATATAAATAACTATCATTTCAAGGAAACAATTTGGATTTTAAAGACAGGTGTACATAATTGTTTTTAAGATTCATTTGAAGGTTTTAAACTATCTCTAGTGCAATACATCATAATAAACGATGCACATGTGAAAATCAAACATATGTCAGAACAAAAGTAATTAAATAGCTATTAAAATGTAAATTATGTAATGATGCATTCATTTATTGGAAAGAAAATCAATAATTATAATGTCGCACTGACAGTGCATGCAAGACGCTATATGTTTAAATTTAATGATCTATCAGTAAAAATAAGGGTAAGAAAACATCAAAATGGTTGAAAACATGAATTTACATTATTGTATCGGAAATTTAAAATCTAATTTATTATCTGTGTAATGACAATTTTGACCTTGATTATGTTTTCGCCGATTTAAAATACAATATACACGTAATATGGTACAGGCATTTTATTTCTATGGATCAATCTATTATTAAAATAAACTGTATATTTTAATTTCAACTTTTCTGTTACAGTTACTATAAAAATGATAAGGCTTTGTCGCCAACTGAAAGGTGGAATGAGGAGCTACTGTTTGATACAAGTGATGAATCGACTAGGATATGATGTAAACATGCCAACATTCAACGATATAGTGCCCTCATATTAACAGAAATATAATGAAGAAGAAAATATAAACTGCTTAATATGTACTCGGTGTTTTTTTACATTTAACTGCCTGTTTAATGTTTAAGTTTTTTCTTTTATTATGAAAATTAAACTTTAATTAAATGTTGCTTCTAAATATATAACATTTTTATTTGACACTTTTAGAATCAGTACGATTTAGACAAGACACTTTCTAGTTGTCATGTTTTCTGTTATTTTTGTTTTTAAAACAGAAAATGTTGTTAAATGATTTGCAAATCGGTATTTAAACGTACATGTTTGTTAAATATCTTATACATCGTTATATTGTGTTGTGTTATTTTTTCTACAAAATTTGAAAATTCATTTGAATTAGCTTCTCTACCGTTTAATTTCACATCTTTTGCTGCAGCAATTTTTTTTATCGACGATTCATTTAAATATGGAAATGTTTCACAATTTTTATATTCAAACGTTGAGTTAACGTTGAGTTAACTCGGTGGAAGGGTGTCAATAATTGGACTTAATCAAACCGTGCCTGCAGCATTGTGCCCATTACCGTTCATAGCATTTGTAAAAACTTTTTTTTTTCATTTGTACCCACACAAATGACCGCATCGCTAATGCTTTCAAGAGAAGAGCTGATCAGTTGTTTCAAAACCTTAATTTTATTGCTTTAACATTGTGTCGTCTAACGGAAAATCCCACCAGTCAAATGATAATACACAAATACAAATACAACACGTTTATTGGACAAACGAGAACAAAGACCATACTCCGCTTTTCATGGAATGGCACTCCTGTACTGTGTCACCTCGAAGGTTCCATGATAATCGCCGTATGAACACATCTGCGGATGTCACTAAATCCAAAAGTTTACCATTTTTCGTGTTTAAATGTTGAATTCTGCTTAAGTCGGTGCTAGGGGGGGGGGGCGTGGACGGTAACTTGCACTTTCCAGTACCGTCCATAAACAGGCACAATCAAACCGATCCTTCAACATTTTCAATTTTGTCGTGTTGGGCTTTCTTAAGGGATTCTGTATTTCTCTATTTTAAGCTCTATTTGTCATGCATTTGCGTTAAAGGAACTCCACTGTGGACCAAAAGCCTACAAAACAAAGAAATTGAATTTCTTAAATAGATCAGCTGGGACACTTCAAACAGAGATATATGCAAAAGATAATTATACTCAGAAATATACCCAGAAATGAATTGAAAATCATATTTTGTACTATTCTTAGCCTGATTTAGATATAAATAAAACGTAACGTTAAATTTTTGGTCATTTTCCACAATTACAATAATTATTCAGGAGAAACATAGTGAGCGAATGATCTGAAATTTTGTATACAAGTTATTGACCTACATCTGATGGAACATTAATCTCGAAATATTATTTCCAGCTCCCTCTTGTCAAATAACATCAGTTGAGTCCCTTTAACGATATTTGTCTCATGGAAACAACATCAGTTAATCCCATTAGTGATAGAATAATTATCATTAATATAATTATATTATACAATTATATCGATTAAGAAGAAAAGAATAAGGGCAATAAGTCATGTTGAACTTTTAACGAATTAAACAAAGTACGATTTTATGCAATGGGAAAAGGACTAATCAATCGCAATTCTTTTACCTAGAATTTAAAAAAAATAAGGAAATGAATATTTCATTGGCTTCTTTGCTGGAAGTATCGTACAATTCAAATGTCAATATTTTATATTAATTTTCAAAATGATCTGAATTAAATCATAAAAATTGTATGTTGCACACACCATGCCTTTTAAAAACAGTATTCACTAATACCAACGTTTACGCTACCCGTGGGTCACCTTTATTATTTTTACACATTGCGTTTTATTATGGTCAGGTGTATAAAATGGTGTAGGTGGTGATGATATCATCATGCTTTTTAAATTAGGAATACATACAAGAAAAGCATTCATGTTGTTGAATATTCAATATTTGAACAATGTCCTTTCTTTTATAAAAAATTAATATTTGTTGTTCAGTTCGTTATAAGCTCATTCACAGGTTTGGTAAACATAACGAAAAAAACAAACTCTTTTTCATGTTTACAGCTTACAGATATAAATGCATACATCTCTGTGATATATTGTCATTTTAATTGAATCAATATTTTCATATGTTCTTTGACTTTATAGCTACAAATATGACTAAATTGTTTGTGTTATATATCTATTACATGCGTGTTAAACGCTTATTAACATAACCACAGATCTCATTAATATGCACACTGATGCTGATATTAAGTGGTATTTGGCCTTCCCAAGTGTACAGTTACAAGTGTAAACAACTTTACATTTTATCATAATTAGTTTTCATTTGATAATCTACTTCGCATAAGCAATTACCCACGTGACCAATATAAATAACTTATGAATATATCGGTAACGTTCTATTAAATAAGGTGCGGGCAGTCCTTTTATATTTAAGGCAGTTTTTTTAAAATAATTTATTACATTTTTACATTTATAAGCAAAACGGATTACAAAAATTGTAATATTATCGTCTTGTCAACAACATTTATAAAAGTCCATCTATTGAAATTATAACTAATTCAACTCAACTTGAAAATAAAACATGTAAAATGTCATTTTTAACATGCCTGTTAGTGGTAATTAAATTACAATACAGCATAACGATACACCAAGCTTGCTATAAATCAACAACTGGTAATAAACGTCTTGTTAAACATTGCTTTGGCATATATAATGATTCAAACATTTATTTCTATTTTTTAATAATGATAAATCATAACATTTTTTTACGACAAACATGATAATTTACATCATTTAAAACGTGAGACATGTCGCTAATTTTGTACACATTATTGCTTCCTTTATGAGCATGTTAGTACTTTCTCGTATATATAAGAGGGAAGAAAACGGCACAATTTTTATCCATTTACTTCAATTTTAACATTTGCAACATTCATATCACCAAGAAAGATTATCATAGATGAAGATGAAGTTTTCCTGAGAATTTTATGAGATTGCCGGAACAAATTGCTTTGAAAATATAGAAAAAAGAAAGTCGATTTTAGATATTCGATATCAAATTTCATACAAGCAACACAATTGCTTGACTGAACCCACTGAAATATGTATTATAACATATGTAAGGAATTCCTGGACTCTATGAGTGAAATCACCGAAGAGAAGCAGGACACAGGCAGAATAAGAATACCACATTTAAACCATGATTCACGTATTATCTGTTATATGCATGCTTCATAATCTCTGATCCCCTTTCCATTTTATTTAGTTCCACCCATTGTTCAGGGCAAACGCATTTTTTTACTTGGGGACCATATGCCGCTTTTCATGGAATGGCACTTAACGTGTCACATTGAAGGTTCCATGATAACCGCCATAAGAACATATCTGCGGATGTTTCATAACTCCAAATATTAACAGTTCGTGTTGAATACTGATTAAGCCAGTGCTAGGGGGCGTAGACGGTAGTTTGCACTTGACAGTACCGTCAATGAACAGGGTCAATCAAACCGAGCCTGCAACATTTTCAATTTTGCCGTGTTCGGATTTCTTTGGGCATTCTAAATTTTTCTATTTTGCAAGATATATTGGAGCAAATTTAACGCAAAAGTGAAGCCGTTTAGGCAACATACGCTGACATTTTGTTATTAGAAATGACATACAATAAAATTACATTTAATTATAGGCATTTATAATATTGCAACAACCATCCCACATTACATAAAGGTTAAATACGTGGTTAATAAAGAACTATACGAATACAATGAATGTCATGAAAAAAACTTTTACATATTAATCATTTTCTACAGTGAACATAATGAACATAAAATTTAGTTACAAATTCAACTATAAAAACGGTTAATTTACAAATAAGAAACATTTAATATAAATCTTTTATCATTAATACGAGTTTTTTCAACAGATAGCTAATAATATGAATGAGCATATGTTAAACAGGCAAATAGGATGCTTGTATCAAATGTTAAACAAAGATAGATAGTATTTTAATTACTTATGATGATCGATCATTAACTTAGGTCACTACAAAATGTAAATATGCAACGGCTGCATAGTGATTAATATTTATTGTATAATCGAATGATTAATTATTCTTAATTGGCACATTTCCGTTTATTTATAAGATACTATTATTTAAAAAGTCATTTTTTTTTTTTTAAAATATCATCATAATTATATTTTTGTGACGCCAAATATAAACGAAATGTATTTGATTAATTGGATCTTCTCAACCAGATATAAGCGAGCAATCAGCGTGTACATATAAAGCTTAGGCGCAAAACTATAAATGGACATGAAAAATTGTCAAAAACTCATTTATCACATGTGGAATTAAACTTGGAACAGCATTAACAGCCTTACAGACCAATGAAATATGATAAACAAGATCGACAAGAAAAGGCGGCGTTCAATGAACGCAACCCCCATACGACCCAGCAACAAGAACCAGTGGCAAGGAGCCCAGGCGGACCCCAAACAAAATCAGGACAGGGCAATCCATACCTATATAAGGACAGTAATTATAGATGTCTGTCCAATCCCTACCTATAATTTTCTGCAAAATCATAATCAAATAAATCTAATATCACATGTAAGAAATATAAATATACAACTGATAATGTTAAAATTATATTAAATTAGGATAACAAAAAAATGCTGAATGTTTTATTTGATCAAACATGTTAATAGACGGCAGTGGAAATGCCCCCTGGCACCGGTTTTATCAAAATTCATCATTTAGATATGAAATGATGTGCGAATTAGAATCTAACACAAATCTGACACAATTTAGTACAATTTTATACATAAAGTGATTAACAGAATATAGCTCCTTTTAATCAAATTGGTACTAAACTGATTTTTAAAAAATTCACAAAGCGCTTGAAAATAAAAAAAAATGTTTAGACCTTATTAAGGATGAAACCTTCACGAATTTAGAATACTGTAGAAAGATAACATCACGACCACTTGCCTAAAGCACTTTATGTTTTCTTTTCTGGCATTGAAGAGAAATAAAAATCTCTTATTCATAGTAATAAATAAGGGCTGATATTGAAAAGCCTTCATGAAGTAATAAGTTATAGGCACACCTGTGCACACATTGTGTGGCAATTTATTGGCATCGCATTACAATTTAATTTTGCAATTTTGTTTTATTATAGAAATATTAAATTCCTGCCTTCAGCAAACTAAACAACAAAGTGCACGTTTTATAAACGTTGATATTGGTCCCCTTAATTAAATAGAAATGTAACTGTATATTGAGCCGCGTCACGACAAAACCAACATAGTGCGTTTGCGACCAGCATGGATCCAGACCAGCCTACGCATCCGCGCAGTCTGATCAGGATCCATGCTGTTCGCTATCAATTTCTCTACTTTTAATAGTGTTTGTAACCCATTATGTTGGTTTTGTCGTGACGCGGCTCATATAAGTCTTTTATTATGAATGTGTTGTGAGAAATAACATAACTTCATTGACTTACATAACTAACAAAGTTTGTGTGCCATAAACATTAACAGAAAAGGAATACCAAGAGGAATACCCTCACTTAATTAAAATACAATCACATGTATATGACAAGTTAGCCTGGGATTCAGGCGTAAATATATTTTGCTTATTCATAACATACGCGCTATACTCACGCCCTGTACACTTTTTTTGTAATAATGTTCATAAACAATTTATTTAAACAAAATTAAATCAGATTTTTCCAGATTACAATCAACGTTCGGTAACTGATATTGTGAAAAGTTTCAGCTTATTTCCTTACTCACAGAATCAGTGTTAATGGTAAAGTTGTTACAAAATAAGCCATTATAGTGCCAACGTTCGTTTGTTATATCAAACTGTTGTTAAGTATGGCGGTACCAGTATCATTTCTTCAGAGCATCATCCCAATAAATAACTCTAATTGTTTTATTGCCAATACTAGGACTGCATTTAATTCAATTGCTGATAGAAAAAAAACCTAATGCAATATAGGCAGGTGATATTGTAAATCAATTGACAGATCTTGATTTAAATTATCAAAATGACGTCATAGTTGCTGTCACAATCACAATTGTTTTAAATAATATGTATGTTTCAAAATACCCTTTTACAATCATAAATTCTATTGAGGTTTACCACTTCTCCATCGGTGTTCTTCTTGTAAAGTTTTATATATAAACACTTATTTGTTTACATTGGTGCTTGTCAAGCTGCTATACAAGGACAACACCAAAGACTACGGCTTTTTAAATAGCACTTGAAGTGTTAAAAATTGAATACCGCTTTAGACGGTGCTAAGGTGAGAGGGATGCTGCACTTTTTCATTATCCCACATGTACAGACTGAGTCAAATCGAGTCTGCAATTTTTCGTGTCATTTTGTGATTAATGCCTCCGAGGGATCACCATGTTTTCAGATTTTGACATTGCGATTAATATATTATTGATTTGTATGGCTCTTTCATATGAAATTAAATTATTCATTTTCAAGTTCAAATGTAAAAATACACGTATATCAATGAATGCACTACGTGATAATATTTTTGTAACACAATGAAACTGATCCAAGTGATGATTCATTTCGAAATTTTTATTTGGAATTCATTCTTACACGGTCTTCTTATGGACAATATTATAGATACTTGTAGAGCAACTCGTTAGCTATCTAGATTTATTCATCACATGAAAGAAATCAACATCAAAGCATAATTAAAAAACGCTTCTAAAAAGAGAAGTGATCAAATCAGTGCTTTTGGAAAAATAAAAAAGTAAAATGATAGACTAGAAGTCTTTAGTAAAAAAATCTATCTTCTCATTAAAATCAGTTTACTAATATCTCATGTAAAACACTGAACAACAAATTCAATGCATCTTGTTTTTGCAATTTTCATATTTGTTGATTATTGTAAACCTTTGTGAAAAAAAAAACTATTTTCCATTTTTCTTTTTAAACATTCACTAGATATTATATACATTGGAGCAACATATAATTTGTGTTTTTTTCTGGCGGTAGTGAAAGTACATGATATCATTTTTCCTTTGTGACATTTTTTAAGCATTGGTGACGTCATCAAACGTTGTTGACGTCATACAGCGCTGGTGACATCATTAAGCATTGGCAAGTAAGCAACTGTCCGTGTAGAATACTAGTATTATAAAAGAAACATCTCTTTCTAACACTAACATATAGATCTTTCATGTTTTTTTATCTGTTTCTAGTATGACGGTACAATATCGTTTAGTGTTGGCATGTTGACATCATATCCTAGCCGAGTCATCACTTGTATCAAACAGTAGTTCTTCATTTCACCTTTCAGTTGGCGACAAAGCCTTATCATTTGCAAAGTAACTGAAACATAATTAAATATAAATGTATAAAGTGCAAGTTAATGAATTTAATTCTTGATATTAAATGCTATAAATAATAGTAATTAATCGTAGTAATATATCTGGATACAAGATAAGCACTTTGGTTTTTTAACTACCATTTACTCAAGTATACTATTTTTTTTATAAATTTGTTTGCCTGCGTTGCTTACAATTTACTGCTCCACACCAGGTGTGAAATGTAATTTTATTTGCTATTCTGAAACTCTTATGACAGCTGTACAATGTATATTTATTCTTTTTCTTTCGTTCACTGCTCTCAAACAGTTTTTACAAATAATCAGTTCCCTGAGAGAGTTTTTATTTTCTACTGTCAAGTTCCTATATTGTTATAAGTTAAAATTTCTTTCTATGCACAACTTGTATCATTTTCCCGTACGATTTTACATGACGATATATCAGTGTCGAAAAGTGCTTGATAATGAAAAAAATATATTTTCATGCAAACGTTTTAACTTTAATAAAGTATGGTCTTCAAAGTCGATAGAAGACGCAATAGGCTTTCTATTGAAGAAGTTATAATAGATTTTGAGATAAATATGTTATAATCTCCAAAATATTGCATTGTGAAAAACTAAATAATGTTCCTGCGCAGATTGCCATTAAGATAATCTTAATTATTTAGCGTACTCAGATAAAATCAAAAATTATGTTGTCATTTTTTTCTTTTCCTGTCCAAACTTTAAAGCTTTATTGAAATAAAGCAATGTTGAACCTCAATTTTCACAAAACTTTTATTGTCATAAAGTGTGCATACATCACACCTGTAGGACATATACGTGAGAGTTCGTCACATATCGGCAATGTGACGTGTACGTTTGTTAATAGTCTGAAAACAGATGTTTGAGTCATTGTACAGACTATAGTTTAAGATGCACAAGCTAAAATATCGTTTCTATTTAGACACGGGCACTTCCAGGAAAAGGGTCATGCATTTAACCCACATACTTCACTTTTTAAGCTTTGCTTGATACTTTCTGTTTATATTTTGCATAATTTTTGTGCCATTAAATATCGACATACAAGTAACAATCAATTATGGACGGGCACCGTTCGACTTTGGATATACCGGACAACAAATGGTAGCCGTCTAAATTTGTTCCCTCGTTTTATATGCTTAAAAAAGGATATTAAACACTGGGCGACAAACGGACATGGCTTTTTATGACACATGTGCGATTTTCTTGTGCCTACGACCATTTGATTGCATTGTTTACACACCCATACCGATTGACATATATTCTTCTTATGTTTGCCTGTTACTTGTTTATGTTTCTGAAAGCATTCATCACTTGAGAAAAAATTTGAAACGGAAATTTTCCTTTAATCATTCGTTTGTATTACCTGTTATAACAGTATCATCATAACTAAAAGTAGTTTAATGATACGGACTCTTTATGTATGCATGTGACATTCACATGCAAAATGAATAGCTTAAAATAGTTTTACATGAGTGAAAGTGAAACATGCGTAACTATGCGCATATGTAATTTGTGTACACATGTACAGTCATATAAGTTTTTGTGAAAATTGAGGTTCAACAAAGCAATATCAAAAACGTCATATTAAAGCTAAATTTGCAAAATACAAAACTGACCAATATTTTTAGAATCGATGTAATAAAACAAAAGTTAACAATTTAAATAACAAAATAACTTACCCAAATTGTTATATGTATCTTGCGTGGCGTCGTTCGGATCGGCAGTTATGGTAACTATCAGGCTTAATAAGACTAAACTTGAGATAACCTGTCTCGTTTTCATGTTTGTTTTAGTTCACAGCTGAATTAAAAATATAAACAGATTTTTTCTGGCACGTTATTCCAGATGTAATGAAGTTTTGTCCGCAGAGACATCCTTTATATCTCGTTACGGTGATTACATCAATCAAAATATGATCAATGAATCTTCTTTTTTTCAATTTAAAGTTTTTATTTCAATATCAAAACCACAAATTCCGTCTAATTAATACATCATTGTTTACATTGCTTGCATTTAATTGTTTATTGTTGACATTTATGTTTTGCAGTGATTTAAGTTTAGATACCACTACTTTAACAGAAGCGATAGGTTGTTTAATCATTCAAAAACAAAGTGTGAACATTTTTAATGAATTTATTTTTTAGCATTTTTTTTTTGTTCAATCATCAACAATGATGCAGCTGTAATTTATTATGTATGTATTTATTATAACTTTTCAATTAATTTGCATAATATTTGAATAAGATCAAAACAAGTTTTTCTATTTTATTCTATTCTATCATATAATTATTGATTTTTAAAAAAGAGATTTTACATTGAATTTATTTGTTGGTTGTTTTTATACATAATTCTAATATGTAATCATTTCTTTTTAATGTAATTAAATTAACTCGACCTTGTGCATTATAATATGATATGCTATGCGATTTTGTACTATGCTGCACTGTGTGCTGCGCTGCGCCACGCTACATCATGCTACGCTACGCTATGCTATGCTAAGAATTCACCACATATTCAACTTCATAGTAGACATCTTATAACAATATTACACTGTAAATTTCATTTGAAATTTGAAAAGTATCAAATTATCTTATATATAAAGTGATAAAGGTCCACATATTTCCACGGCCCCAAAAGTGATTCAGAAACAAATTACAATTAGATTCGGTTGTGTTTCACACGTGTTTGT
This sequence comes from Ruditapes philippinarum, assembly GCF_026571515.1. Classification (NCBI taxonomy): domain Eukaryota; kingdom Metazoa; phylum Mollusca; class Bivalvia; order Venerida; family Veneridae; genus Ruditapes; species Ruditapes philippinarum. The sequence goes on along the minus strand of NW_026863340.1, from coordinate 191,992 downwards.
CCTATAAAAGTAAAAAAGTACAATGTATTCATTTTCGTAAAGATAGACGTACAAGGTCAGATTTTAGTTTCCATATAGGCAACAAGTAAAATGGTTTCCTGCGGGGAACATTTAAATGATATAAAGATATTTCATTTAACTATTTCTAACATTGTTTAGGGGGGGGGGGGGGTAAATAAATGTATAATTGGAGGTCTTTGGAAACTAGTGACCGTTGAAGACCAACAATTATTTCTTTTTAAGAAAATGATTAAATACCATTTTCTGAATAATTCCGAGCAAAAAAAAAAGTAAACACACAAGTTTACGCATAAAATATCTCTATTTAGTATTGCAGATGTCACTACGAATATTTTAATTTTGTAGATTTTCAGTATAAACATTTTATAGTTTGTAAAATTTGAGATAGATATTAAAGAAACATTGGTAATTTTCAAACACATCATTCAAGTTTTTCCGCCTTAAACGGTAAAATAATTATAGAAAATTAGAAATATCACGTAATAGTTTTTTGTTGTTAATGACTAATTCCATAGAGGTAAATCCGTAACGTACCGGCAAACGGTATTTAGCTAGGTTTTCGAAAGGTCAATAAACCAATCATGTACGGTTTACAGATCACATGCTCCTCCATGTACCGAAAACAGGTCACGTGCTCCTCCATGCCTCAAAAGTTAAACGCGTACCAATACCCTGCGGTCTTCGGACCGCAGGGAATAACACCTTGGAAACTGTTAATGAATACAAATACCTAGGGGTAATCTTTAGTGAAAATACAGATAATATCGCACACAGTCAAACACTGACTCAGGCTTCAGGCAGGGATTTAGGGGGAGTTATTAACAAAATACATTTTTAAATCCTTTGAAAAATTGTTCTACAATTGTGTGGTGTCAGTGCTAGATTATTATTCAAGTGTATGGGGATACAAAGAATATCAAACATTAGACAGTGTGCAAAATACAGCTGTAAGATACTTTTTAGGATAACATAGATTTGCGCCAGTAGCGGCCATTACAGGGGATATCGGGTGGTTACCAAGCAAACTCAGAAGGTGGATAAATATGCTACGCTATTGGAATAAATTAATGAATATGGACGAACAAAGACTACCTAAAACAGTTTTCACTGCTAACTATAATATGTGCCAAAATAATTGGTCTAACGATATAAAACAAATAATGATACTGTTGGGTCTCAGTACCTATTTTACAGAAAAGAGACCAGTTGATTTAAAACTAGCAAATGAAAAAATATTAAGTCTGTTTACCGAACAATGGTATACATCTGTACAAAATAGTCCAAAACTACGAACATATAAACTATTTAAAACAAATTTTAAAACCGCACAATCCATAGTGTTAAATTAAGAGAAACATGAACGTTCGATGCTGGCACAGTTACGGTGCGGGATTTTACCCTTAATAGTCGAAACAGGACGTTTTATTGGCGAAAATGTAAACCAAAGAATATGTACATTCTGTTACCAAGAACAAATAGAAAATGAAACTCATTTTCTCGTAGAATGCACAAAATATGATAATATAAGACAGTAAGTGTTCGAAGATTTATTTCAGATCCATCCTATATAAATAGAAATAAGGAGGATAGACTGACCTTTTTAGTAAATGAAAATGCTAGAAAAACAGCAAAATACATTGTGAAAGCTTTTATGTTTAGACGAAGCCTTATATACTCATAGAGAGTTGCAGAGAAACATATATATATATGTATCACTAATATTTAATTCCATCAATTACTCGTATATCTAATTGCTTAATTTACTTGATAAAGATGAAAATTAAGATATACTCTTCCATGTACATCTTCTATATATTTGAAATTGACCTTGTACTACTTTTATGGTTAGAATATTTGAGAATTATACATAGATACTGTATCAAATGCCAACAGTGACTAATAGGCCCATGAGGCCGGGTGTTTTAAATACCTTTAAAAAAAAATTTGTATATGATTATATTGTAAATAACACATGTCACTTTAATAAACAATTTACTTTTACTTTTTATGATGACAAGCGTTTCGTTCATAAAAGTAATAGACACATGCGCCTTTTTAGGGCATGGGAACGATTTAGGCAAAATTTATTTGTTAAATATTTATGAAATTTAGAAGAAATATTGGCAATCATTTTGCATTCGTTGCAATCTTCAGTGAAGCATTGTATGATAAACGTTTTATTCCTCTACAATATGCCTTAATAAAGGAATATAAGAGAAAAGTTGTTAAGTTACCGTTTGTCTTGAAAAAATATTTTTTAGATTAGAATTGTATCGGCTATAAACATTTTATTAACACTTCTATGCTTAATAAATGATAGTTTTACTATTTGAAAAAAAAACGAAAAAAAAAAATCATTTAATGAATATGAATGTAGAAATAATATTTGTTTTATTTCCTATGAAGAACAACTGGATCACACTCACTTGAATAGTAATTACATTTATGTTGTTTATCTTTCCACGACAACAGTATGACTGGGTCTATTGTTACTTTTTTCGAGTTAAATAAATTAAATAAACATTAAATGCTGATTTATTAGAGTGCAATCCACGTGACATAAGCAGGTGGTATTATATTTATTTTTACTGAATGTAATTCAGTCTGATATAATTAAAGCATTGTCTGTTCTTTGACCTTTAGATGAAAGGTAACGGTAAATTAATTTATCTTCTTTTATGGTTATAGATATGACAAAAATGGTTTTTGAATGATAAAGCACTTTTTAGCGATTAAAGAATTATTCACACATATAAATATAAAATAATGCGAACAGATTAAGAAAAAATCTTATAGCAATGTCATTATCCCTATCTTAAGTGTAGTGTTCTGCTAAATTTGAGTAAGTATATATCGGGTTACATCTACATAGACTTTTTACCTTTTCTTAAACTTATTCTTAAAAGTGTAAAGTTGATTTCATTCTTATTTTCATAGAAAAGCCAAAGCGACTCCTGTCCTCGAAACCTGTTCATTTTAAAGAAAATGAAAATTTAACTGACACCATTATAGAATCGTGTGTACGTACAATAAATTACAAATAAAACAATTTTCTTCTCCCACTCTTCGTTTGCAAATGTATTTTACAATGGTCCACAAATTGGAATTCCAATTTAAAGAGATGTTCAAAAACAAATACATTATTATAATGTCAAGACGATATTAATTAAGTCAATTTTATGCTTTTTGTAGACCATTTCTATTTATCTTATTTCATATGAAATTATTGAATAAGGTAATTAGTACTTTGGAGTGTAAAATTATATCATTTTGTCCACAAATAGAGTGAATGACACAAAAATACGCACCTAATTACGCAGTAAATGTTTGGCATTTTAATATAACCACTTGTAAAGCATTTATACTCTTTGTAGTTTAAAGTTTACGCAATTTAATGGCTAACTTGAACGCTTTATTGTACAAAATGATTTAAGAGCGTATTATTGATACTGATCTCACTAATGGACCTTCTTTTGTTTCCTTTTGAAGAGTGGGAAATATAACCGGAAGTTTCCCGTCAACACGCGCGACTAAAGACCAAATAATTATCTGCTCAAACGTGTTATTCAAAGAGTATAATTAAATAATCATTGCCCACGAATGAATACTAAATCAATCGAGTTTCTGACGTATTGACAAGTGTTCGCGAAACAAAACGTCTTTTTAAATATTCCATCCCATTTTCTGTCGGACTAATACTGTGAAAAGGGAATATCTTAATGAAATTAAAGTCAGTTTTTCTACAAAATGTATGTTTGAAATGATTTATGTTTTCGAAAAATAGCCAATACCAGGAACTTCCTATGCGACACAAAAATAAAGATTTACTTTATATTGTATTTTCTAATATCAGTAAATCGGTAAAACCTCTTTTAATAATTCATTTCTTTAACAATAGCTAAAATACACAGTGCGCAAATATGTTGAAAAAAAGACTAAAGCATATCCTTCGTACGTTATCGAATAAAGTAATACTTTCTAGTCATTGATCCAGAACAAGAAAGATTATACTAAAAATAATTGATATAAACTGATTGTTTCCCATTGTAGTATATTGCCGACAGGTTTCTATATTATTAGGGCAAATAAACAAAACAGTTTAAAATCAATTAAGTAATAATGAGCCGCGTCATGACAAAACCAACACTGGGTTTGCGACATCCGCGCAGTCTGATCAGGATCCATGCTGTTCGCTTACAAATCCTATAACAAGTAGAGAAACTAATAGCGAACAGTATGGATCCTGATCAGACTGCGCGGATGCGCAGGCTGGTCTGGATCCATGCTGGTCGCAAACCCATTAGGTTGGTTTTGTCGTGACGCGGCTCAATCATAAATCATATTAAAAGCCAACACCACTGAATATCTCTTTGAAGATCATTTTCAGTTTGTAGGATGCATAGTAGTTCAAAACATTTCTTTGATGAAATAACTTCGTAATTGTCAAGTCAAGTAAAATCTATTAAATTAAAGTTGTCGCAACATAGGTTGGATTTTTTGTATCATGAGGAATTTGTTGTGCATGAAATAGTACACTTTACCTTCACATCAAATTGGATAAATAAACTTTTCGGTGAAAATAAATAAAAAAATAAGTTTATTATAAAGTTCCTTACCGCTGTTATAAGATTTCCATTGCTAGCTGGTCATTGCGAATAAAATTATAGGCGGCATATAAAATCAACCTTTGATTGATTTTATAGAATTCCTTACCATGTTTTCGTGCGAAGACAGACAAAAAGCCTTTTTATGAGTGCCATATTGACCTCACTAATTAACTGTTTATTGCAATAATCCTCAAAAGTCCCATATAATGAAGCCTAAGCAAAATATCTTATTAGATGTTTACCTCCAAACAGACGTTCCATGCCTAATTTAGGTCCTTTTACTGTTTCTTATGTTTGCTTGTTGATTTTAATCTAGATAAACATCAGTCCAAATTATATAAAAGGAATCATTTCTTAAACTATGAAAGTAAGTGAAATATATTTATGATATACATATAGTAATTTTATCTTTTATCCATTCAGCGCAAAAACGGCTGAAGTTAACTGTGATAAGTATGAATTGATCAATGTTGACACAGTCTTGTAAGATAACAGAAAAAATGTAAAATTTCCTATAAAGAAAAGGACATAAAGGTCAATATTCGTAGACAGGACACATCAGTCAGACATCCGTGGAGAATACATGCCTTCAATGGAGTCCCTGTCATTGAAATCCCTAATATAAAATTAAAATCAGGAATGAATAATATTGTTATGTAGAGATTTCTTGGAGCGTTTTTATCGGCTTACAACCTACGCATCTTTTCGTTTATTTCATCATTATTTGCTTTCATTTCGTTGTTTACTTAAACAAGAAAACAATGTGTTGTCATTTAGACTTTGTGTTATTTTCCACAAATTGTAGTACACACATGTTTTTATATTTCTATCTATTAAATTGAATAAAGTAATTTTAATGTTTTGAAGTAGAATATGAAAAGTTATAAGAAATAATGTAAACAATTTTGTAAAACGGAAAGAAAATTTTCTCTTTTTCAAAGTTGCTCATGATTTCGTTTAAAGAAATGAAAGTTCTCATTATGATTAAGATACAACATGATTAGATAATACTATGACAAGTGTTTCAATTTCAATCATCCGGGTCGGCGAGGGGTATCTATAACAACATAAATTGTTTAAATTGTTCCATACAATTGTTTTACAATGTTTGACAATGATCTTTATGTTTGTTTGATTTTGTTTTACTTTGGCTTCTTTGCAAAAGCCTGTTCTTTACTTGACCAACACGCATTGATAGGTGCAACACACTTTTGACATTCGGGATATCAGAAGAGCAGGAATAATGGTTAATTAACTCTGTGGACTACTGATTTACACAATATCCTATATTTTGTTGTAAGGTAGCATATCAACAAATATGTCAGTTTCGAAATTTATTAAAAACTATATGAATAAGATTATTTAAATTATGATATCAGTATCGCTAGTTATTGTTCAGATTTATTTGCACAGCTTTTCACATGTCTATTTTTATGGAACACTCCGTAACATTTCTCTTTCTAATTTCGCCATTTATCTTATCCAGTTTGCAATTAAAATGTCGAAAACCGAGACGATTGCTCGTATTCAACTTTATAAAATGGCATTTTAAAGAATTATTATATATTATGATTGTTAACTGAAAGGAAATATCTTTAAAATATATTGAGCCGTTATATTTATTTTTATTAATATTTGTTCTTTAGTTTTGAACTTGTCGATTAATACAAAACTACTGTAACGTGTCATATTTGCCAACTTAGTTATGCCAAAGTTGCCACGATATTTCAATACAAATGAGCCGCGTCATGACAAAACCAACATAGTGGGTTTGCGACCAGCATGGATCCGCGCAGTCTGATCAGGATCCATGCTGTTCGTTATCAGTTTCTCTACTTGTTATGGAGTTTGCGCAGGCTGATCTGGAACCATGCTGGTCGCAAACCCTGTCATGGCGCGGCTCAAATATACTGCCTTTCGTACAATTTTCATTTAAAACATTCAATCGTTTGTTACGATTATGATGTGTTGGTTATTGTCTTTTAAGTGATACCTATTGTAGCTTTAAAAGTTCACAGCTGTAAATAGCTGTCAATAAGAAATTTTATATTATAGAATGCTCATATTTCAAATGTTAAAGAGATCATCTGGCAAAAAAACTGTGAACTCACTTCCCTTGACAAAATTATCATTTATATAAACCTTTAAACATTAACGTATCATACGAGAATTATGTCAGACTTGAATAAGTGCATGATAACATAATGATTTATAATGCAAGACATATTGATAAAGCTTTTATATAAAGAAGGACATCAAAGAGTTCAATGAGAGCAAAAATAAAGCTTTCTCTTAATAACCTGCCTTAAGATTTCATTTATCAAATGGCAATATTTAATATTCATGTAATGTAATATTTAAAAAGAAAATTGATAAATTTAACAACCAAAATTAGAGAGAATATATAATGATAAATTATTATGTTTTTTTCCATTTCGTTTAACGTTAAGCGTTAACTTTTTTTTCACACATGCCTGTTGTGGTTATATAAACATTGGATACATAGAAATTTATAGAAAAAATGACAGAAATTTTGAAATTAACTCTTTTATGTTGAACGAAAAGGTAGGGCAAAGAACAGACTTAGAATAAGAAAATAATAGTAAAAGGTATTATGATAGTATTGAATTACATCGCAGTCGTTTATGTGTCACCTATCAATATATTAATATTGTTATGAATGTCATGGATGCTATAATAGCGACATATTTTGTTTTTAGTATCATGATATTCAGATACGTGTAAATATTGATATGCAGTATAACCAACCATTGGGTGAATAGCGAATATTAACGTGTATTTACAAAAATATTTCATGAAAATTATCTACAGTAAATAATGGCAGGATCATGGACACTATGATGAATATCATGGAGCGTTGGTCTGCTTCAAGACATAATATGTCTAAGACAACTAAGATTAGAAACAATAACAATTTTCTTATCATTACAGTCGGATAAAACTTTACAAACAAACTAAAGTTGATTATTTAATTAATTTGATCTTGATTTTGGATATGTTTTTTTAGATATATTGCATGCACTGGTGACATCAGGAAAACAACTTTAAAACACATTTTCAAATATGAGCATGTTCATGAAAAAACTTAACTGGAACCTCTCAGCTATTGGCAATAACAACATCGGACTACTGATTGAAAGTAGTTCTACAACGTGATTTAAGATTTTAACAAAACAAAGAGTGTGTTATCTTTGATAATGTAAAATGGATGTATATATTTGACATCCAAAGGAAAAGAAAGTCTATTTCAGTAGAATTATGATTGATTGAACATATGTCTGACAATGATGGTCCATTTAAAAATGCCCACTGATGTACAAATATAACCAAATGTGAATAAATATCAACAGGTAGACATTTGTACAACCACAATAATAAGTTTATAAATTATATGCTGTCTATGTGCATCTGTTTATAGTGTAGCAATGACCCTGTGGACTGTGTATGGGAAAATTCATAGACAAATATCATGGTTTATTGAAAACGGGCAAATTTATTTTTGCCAAAAATAACATAACAATTATATACATATTCAAAATTCCCCATTTCTGGGTGAAAAGTAACGCTATAAGTTATAACAATTATATACATATCAAATATTGTGAAACATACTGTACAACCAAAAATGTTATACATATACCATATAACATTTACACATTACGTATTAAAATATTCACTCATTTAAACGAACACGGTCAAAATGTTATCCGTCGAAACTATTGTTTAAAAGAGTAATGAATAACAGACGTAAAACACATTGAGAGGAAGGAAAATGAGAGGTTTTGGTAAATTAAAATTATATCTGTAAATCTTCTCTTAATCTATGTGGACTGTTACACGATACATTGGTATAAATATAGCATTAAATTACATTTTGTGTACATGATAAGTTTCTTAGCATGTCTTAGACCGAAATAACTTATCCGTTCTGTGAAATCATACTTTTGTTTTTGTGGTGGTTATCCAAAGACTGACGGAAAGCGTCGAAAAGTTGCGATTGAAAAAACGCCATCACAATGAGGATCAATTTTAAGTTTGAGTTTCATATGAACCTTCAAGAACACATTAAATAGTTAGTGAAAAAATGAAATAATATTAAGGTACTTAAAGCATATAACATGTAAAATGTTATTAATTATTTATTGCACTGGATCTAATTGATGGCTTATTATGTGAAGAAATGAAAATTAAAATGTTTAATACCAAATGGGCAATAATAAAAACAATTGATCTGAGGTTTAATAAGTTTCGAAGAGTAAAATTGGCCTTTTTAGGATGATCTGAAACACACATTTCTCATTGCGTACGGTTATAAACATCATATTATTATTAATGTGAGCATTTCTTTTATAAACGATATTAACTTTGAAATAAATTAAAGCATGACTTGCATTATTTCATTTCTGTATATGTTGACAAGTACAAGCTGATCTTTAATTTATAAAACCGTATGTTTACTAATTCTATCAAATTAAAAAACAAACAATGCTTATGTATATGTCATGAAGCATGCGGCATCCATTCATGACATTTAATATATTCATTAACTATGTCAGTATTATATCTCTTAATTTCTTCTGATTTATTACACTCATATACAATGTAATGCTCATTGATTGTACGAGGAAACAAGTACAGTTTGCTAGGGAAAATGCCACCTCAACCATGTTGTAGAAAGATAGTTAAATTTCATTGACATATAATGCTGGAGAATATTTCATAGGTGAACATTTGCAAGAACCTTACAAAGAGACAATAACAAGATATATTATAAAGGCGGGGGAAGAACATATAAGAGCATGTACCTTGTAGAGGAATGATACCTCATCGTAGCTGACACAACTGATGAACGGAGGAATTATTGGATAGCAGACTCGGGTGAGAGAAACTCTGTCAATTATTCAATGACATCTAAATAGTGAAGATTCTCTGTGTGGCTTGTATCTGTTCCTTTATTTGTTTTTGGCATTTGGTAATCTGTATTTAATAATGTGAAAGTATTTTTTCTATCAGAGAAATAAAATGTGGTTTAATTAATAACTTGGATAAATACACACGGGACAACAATGGTACTATTTATATTGTGCTCTTTCATGGTTAATTGGCTGTTATACTTTCTAAAAATGTCATGTAGCATTATATGACCTACTCAAGATAACACGTTGAAAAATATTACTTCGGACAAATGTTTTATTCTTAATATTTTATTACTTCAAATAAAAAGAACGAAACAATTTGATATTGACAGTAAACTGCCATTGTATACTCAAGACATAATGTGTTTTTTGCCAATATGCATTGCAAAATATGATTTCAATATATGCAAAGAAAGATGTATTAATTGAGCTATGTATCATTTATACTGTTAATACTGATAATTAAATTATCATTTTAAAGTATTATAAATTTGCACGCAAGTAATTTGGATTAAAGTTGATATTTTAATATCTCAATATTTTTTTTTGTTTGTTTTAAAGAATGATCGTAATAACGTTAGTAATATGTTTGAAAAATTGAAGCGGGTAAGGTTTGGATGTTCTTTAGGGATTCCTAAGTAATAAGCAGTTAAATCCAAATATACAATCATTAATTTTAAAGTAGAGAACTTCAAACAAAGATTATTTCCCTCCTTATGAGTAAAACATTCTATACATTTGAATCGTAATGAAAAAACACTTTAAAGAAAGGTAGTGTGAAAACTTAATATTGCGTGGTATACTTTAAAGAATAGTTTTCCAGACATTTTGGAACACAATCTATTAACGATAATTGTTAAACGAGTTATGCCTACAAGTTATATCACAGTTTTGTAAAAAAACATTACCAAGTTAAGATAGTATATGTAATGTTCTGTGTTGTTACATTTTTTCATGAAAAGTAATTGATTACGGACCCAAATAAACACCAACGTGAATCTGCTTTTCATTACTTTTATTCTTTTCTAGATGGTACTGGACATTTAATTTTGAAATATAAGCAAATCTTATCATCCAAGGTTTGAGAGTTATTCTTTTAGTACCACATCCCGTCTTTGCATTTTTACCAAAATTTCAATTACCATGGCATATTTACAGGAACTATTTTTGCATATGAAAGAAGTTTATGGAAGAAATTATTTATGTTTTTGTTTTTATTTGGACAAAGTGACTTTAAAAGTAACAAATGATCATTGCTGATGTTAAAAAAAACCCATCTTAAATAAGTGCATGTTCGTGAAATAATTCTCCTTTTCACAGGCACACTAACGACACATCCTACCTTCTAAAAACTACAACAATATCGTATAAATAAGTTGTTAAAATATAAAACACTTTTATCACCTAGAGTTTTTGCTATAACAGTTTGAATTTGATACATATGAAATGCTGCTTGGCCAGAGTTTCTTATTTGCATTAAAATATCCTTTATGTACATTCATTTCTACTTTTAAACCTATTTTACTTTTTTTCTTTCAATTTCCTGGACCGGGATTTGAACTCCAGACTTCTCACTTCCAGATTTCAGATTTTATTTTCAATATATGCAAAAGCAAGCATGTTATCCCTGGACCGCAGGCTTCCAATATAGATATCAGGAAAATGTTAGAAGAAAACCAAAATAATTGTTTATTTAGAATTTGCATTAGGGTTTGTAATCGGTTTGCAAAAGGTTGTGTAGTTATTTATTTTCCATTGTAAGTAACATATAAAAAGCTATTTCGAAATGTATCAAAGATAAAATACGAAAACCATAGCACGCTCTTCACTTCGTTAAACGGGTAAGTTGTATAAAAATGATTGTTCAAAATTGCAAGGATATTTTTGGGTCATGCAACGTTTCTCCCCAAGATATTAAAATTATCCAATTAATCTATTAATGACTTAATAGGACAGGTTCATTTTGTTTTATAAAAGATTCATGAATGAGAAAAACGATAGCGCATTTAAAAAGATCCATTTTGTCTTATAGATAACATGTTTTTTAAGGGAAACCCCCAAAAAATTTTTTTTCCCTTGAAAAAAAAGAAAAAAAATTTGTTTTTTTTTTGGGAAAATAATTTTAAAAAAAAAAAATTTTTCCCGAAAAATTTGATCCCCTATTTTTTATAAATACCTTCTTTATTTTTTTACCTTGTTTTATTTGAATATGATACATATTAACAAAATGAAGCACATTATTCAAACAAGATGGAGGTTTCATTTATCCCATTTATTATTTCCTTAAATAACAAATTCACTTTTTAAGATATAATTTTTCACAAAAAATAAGTCGGGTAATGACAAATTATTTTATTTATAATGACGTCAATTTAGTTACAGAAACAGCAGCTTTGAAAGCACCGAAATAGAAACAAAGTTCTATTTTTGTTTTTAAACCGTTTAAAGCAAATCAACAAAGTCCCTTAAAGCCAATAGGTGGTCTTTTGATGTTTTCAAAATATATTTGTAATATATTTTTCGTTCATATTTTCTCCTTTTTTAAAATCTAACAATGCAACACGTTGATGATATTAGATAAATATTTGGGTCTCAAGAGACAGATCTCAGAGAAAGTAATCATTTTTATTTTATTTTTGAACATCATATACTACTTAATGCGGTGCAAGGAGAGATGTGCTACGTTACTTTACCATCAAAGCTAATAAACATACTCATTACAATAATATTAACTTGCAATTTGCACAAATTCTATGAATTTTATTACACTCCAGGGATCTTAATATTTCAGAATGATTGGAGCTTTGACACCTGAAAAGTAATAAAACGATTCCAACTCTGACACCAGTTAATGTATGATTAGTTACATTTTAACAGAAAGCACAGTCTTTTTTTAACGTTAAAGGAACTCCAAGGAGGTCAACAAGCCTAAACAGATAAAATTTGAATTTCTTACATAGATCAGCAAGGGCACTTTAAACTTGAAAACATGCAAAAGATAATTAAGAAATATACTTTTAAAACTCGAATATTTATTTATAGTTTGGTTTTACGGCGCAGCAACACAATATAGGTTATTTGGCGCCGAAACAGAACAAATAAATTTAGTTTTACAAAACCTAAAAAATAACAGGGGACAAATCTACCTCACCTGCTGGAGCTAAGAGATGCTTAGACTGCAATAATTGAAACCAATTTAATCGCTTCGTAAGATCACGTATGGATAAACTATGGCTGTATTTCTTCTGCCTAAACAATTTAAGTCAACCCCTCAGTCACAAGGGGTCTTTTCCATTTTAGGTCATTTTTACAATAAGAATAATTATTCTGGGCGAATGATAAAAGATTGTGCACACATGTTATCGGTCGCGACCTACATCAAATGGAACATTATTCTCGAAAACTTATTTCAAGTCCCGTAATCATTGTATGTAAAAAAAACCCACCGTGGAAACCATTTAATGAATAAATTGTTTCAAATGTTGTTTTTATGTTGCAGATTGTTGGTTACAGATAAGGACGCCAGGAGTGATATGATAAATCAGGATAATAGTATGATAATGAAGCTTTCTAAAGGATTTACCTTTCCCTCCATCCTTCAAAACGTGTCATGGATACTTCTACTCTATACAGTAATTCTCCAAGTGTGTGCAGGTAGGTCTTGCAATGAATCCTTGTTACATGTGAACGTATGTTACATCTTTCCCATAAAACATAAATTTTGTTAAATTATTATTTTAAGTATCACAATATAACCTTATTTCTAAAGTGAAATACATAAATGTGTTATACAAAAGAAATTTAACAGGATTCCAAATACAAACTCCTTTGACGGTAAGAAAGTTCAAAGTAACGGTATACGTGTAGTAATTTTGCTTCCCCCGTTATTTCATTCATTTTCGTTTTCAAACTGTATTTTAATTTGTTTGTGATTTGTTTAGGTATTCCTATTTTGTTTTCCTTTTTCGTGGCAACATGATATCTAGAATTTTCAGACAAGGAAAATCCCAATTATAAAAAATAATGTGAGAAGGTTTTGTAATGGAGCAAAGTAATTAAATAACGTTTTACACCAATAAATCTGAGTCGTAAAGCTGCTTCAAGATAGATGAAAGCACGTTGTTCATTGTTTCTATTTGAGTTAAACCGTATATCGTTACGTGGAAAAGCCTTTTTTGAAGTGTGCTTGCTTTTACCACTTTAAGAAAAGCACGAATTAGGATGTAGTTAGGAAGTAACGCATAGACGACTTAGTAATACAGTGTATGATATATACAAAAGATATGTAATAATATTCGTACAATAAGGTCATGACGTATGGCAAGATGTTAACATTCTAGTATAGTTACTTTTTAATCCACGATAAATATTTATTTGTTCTGATTATATAGAAACAATTAATGACGTATAATAATAGATATTATGAATAGCTAATTAAAAGTGTGATTTCTTTATCATTAAATAATTTACATGACATATTAATAGTGATTATACACATTAGTTCGCTATTTTAGTTATTATTTCGTTTGACTTCAACCATCTATTGCCCGCCTTTTCACAATCAGATACTCTGTTTTCTAAGTGACTTTGTTGTGCCTACTGACCGAGACAACTTAACCACTCGCCTGCTGGCTGCAATTGTTATACACATGCGAGCAGTGCTGACCAACTAAGATCACCCGGCACATCAGGTCCGTGTGATCATGGTATACCCTGATTGTTATCCTGTCTGTACTTATTTTGTAAATTCCCTAAAAATGCGGAGAAGATAGACAAGTACGTTTACGTCATATAGCGTGATAAGGGTAAATATGTTAGTTTGATTTGTGGGGTAGTTCTCGTATTTGTATACATTTGACTAATTAAAATCATAATGTCATATGATCAACGGTATCAAATACAGACATTTTAGTTTTCTTGCTTCAAAAGCATTATCAAATTCATATTTAAACAAATATGCTACATTAGAATTAACATTTAAGAATTAAAATTAGACCACATTGACTTTTGTTGATTTGTAAATGGATGTAACATGATGCCTCAATTGCATTTTAAGTTACTTTTATTTCTTTAAGGTCAAGAACGACACTTATTTTCCAGAAATCATAAGTCATAATGCAAATACGAAATGCGATATTAAACAAAATAACGCATCAAATTAAATACAGAAACAATAAATATTTTACGCATTAAGAATACATCGCGTCAGATGTCTCACATGCAAAGCGTATCATATTAACAGCGTAGTTCTTTTTATCTCGAAACGATTGTTTATATTTTTATCTTAACATACCCCTAAACAATGTAAAATTTGTCCTATTGTAACGTTTTGACCGGGTCATTGTTCGGCGTTGATTATCATGTCCTTCTTAACGTCTTAACACAATTTATCAAGAATACAAATAAATCCTCAGAAAAAGTGCTTGTAAAAACAAATCATTCGTTGTGGTTTATGACGGTACATTTGATGTGAAAATAAACAAATGCTGGAAGGTCAGGTTTCGATTGACATACTTTGATGTGGAAATAAAGAAATGCTGGAAGGTCAGGTTTCGATTAACATTCAAAGACATTTAAACTTCATACAAATTGAGCTTTAAATCAATTATTATCGCAAATTACCGTCAGATTTTCTACCATCATTCACTTTAAAAATAACAGTAAATCACGATACAAATTTTCATAATAGTTTTGTGATATTTAAGTAGATATGTACTTATATACAGTTGTTTATTTTTCTGTACAGACAAGCACTAAGTAAACATAACTGACCACAGTTTAGATCATTTTAAACGAGTTGGTTTCAATTGGTTTTGTAAGTGTATATCTATCATAAAATGATTACTACTACAATCATTGAGAAAGATAGAGTGTTTAACCTAAATTACCACGAGGAGTGTCCATAAATTCAAAATAATAATAATCAAACATATTATCAAACCATAATATGAACAGGCCATATTCAATTCTAAATAATTCACAAAATCAAAATAACAGTACAATGGTTTATACGTCCTTCATTGTGACGAACAAAATGGTCAAAGTGTTTGAAGTTCAAAAGAGGAAATCGTGAAGGTCATCCATCACAACAAAATTTGACAGGTTGCAGGATTGATTTGATTGAGACCTGAATGGACGATGATCATTTGTATAACATGATAACTTTCCCACCCCTTACACCGGCATAAAATTAATAAAATCAATATTTATACATGAAATGATAAAAATATAAAATTTAGAAATAATTAGAGGTGTTTTTTATACGGCGGTCATCATGGAATCTTCAATGTGACGCTTCGTGTCAATCCACGTATAACGTTTTTAGGAATAAGAATTCGTATGGCTAAAATTGAGAGAACAATTTTTGGACCTAAATAAAATGGAAATTTGAAAGGGAATCAGTGAGTGTGATGTTTAACATTAAATTTTGATTAACATGTGAGTTGTATTCATTTTTGATTACCGGTATATTATCATGACAGATATCGTTTATATTTGCCAATTGTATCATAGAAATCCTATTGTTTTTGGTGTCTGGTTATAGTTCCACAAACTACATGTATAATTACTCATTGGCCAATTACCTAAAACACACTTGCTTCAGATGCGTTTTGGTATATGGATTCAGTATTTTGTATAAAAGTCAAAATGCTACTTAGTTGTTTACAAACATTTGTCTCCATTAATAATACATAATTTCATTTCACATACAACGCTTCTTTTGCAGTTAATAAGCATCTAACATGCTCTCACACCATTACTTAAATGTTATAAAAATATTTGTTCTTTGTTTAAAAGGAAAAATATCTTCGTTTTAAAAGCAATATGTGCCTTTAGCAATTATGTTTTTATTCTATTTCTAACATAATAGAAATACTGTAATATTCTAGTAATAACAATAAAATTGAACTATAAAACAATTATGTCGCAATTGTAATTTTATTTAGATTTACAGTCTACCACCTCATCTTTTTACACTATAATTTAAAGTAACAAGTTGGTCAAATATATTATTTTAATAAAAGCACTGAATGAATATATTGTGGCTCTTTTGGAATCAACATCACGAACGTCACAAAAGGAACTTTGTGAAATTGTTGTGATGATTTTACAATCTTATCATTTGATCATTTCTGGAAAGAACTCGTACAGAATTAATCTTGTCATTATCACCAAGCTTCTTTGATTAATGGTACAAAATAAATCACTCCATGATTTGGACTGGGGACAAATATTTTGTTATAGACTTAATATTAACAACACTAGCATTTGTATCAAGAAGAATTTATAGGAAACACTTGACAATACATCAATTATGTGTACTTCATAGCTATTGATCAGTTATAAGAACACCTTCTGAAATATGAAAAAACTGAAAATACCTTCTGGCAAAACTCGTATACACGAGCCAACTATTTTTGAATAGTTTTGTCTTTGTTAACATATGATAAATCCTTTTGATATTTGTTTAATGTTTTCATTCATAAACAAAAGATATCAAACGTGTGTCAATCACCTATAACCTGAGGCATTCTTCATTTAATATTATTATACTTCCACACATGATACCCAGGGAATTGAAAACAAGAGTTTAAGACAAATGATATATAAAATATATACTCCAAGAATCTAATGATTGACTTTTTCAAGCAAATTGAAATGATATTTGAATCTAAAATATTTATGCTTTGATTGTTCACTTCATAAGCGATTACTAAATTCGAAATATAGAGGAGCTTAATTGATCACGGAGACTGCAATGGCGGTACTGATTACATGTAATGATGTCTTTGAAATAAAGTGTCAAAGAGACCTTTTCTCCGAGTTGTTTAGCTATTTATCTTAAAGCATTGAACATCAGAAATAATATAATAATTTAACATTTAATATTTGAATGCCACTAACAAAAACTTTATTGACTGTCAAAAGTCTCAAGAAAATAAAGTCTTCTGGTCAGGCAAAAGTGTTATATTGTAAAATATGCACACTGGCACGCAGTTTTCATGCACATTGGCACGCAGTTTTCATGCAATCATATCTCACACTTTAATTTTAAATGCAAAAATATTTATACAATTTAAACATGATATTTGTATAACGACAGATCAGAGATCTGCCAAACATACTTGCATGTATCATTATCCTCAAACCCTAAATAAATGCTGATTTATTTTTTAAGATCAATACCGTCGCAGGGTGGATTTTTGTCTTACTTCAATATTCAAAACCAATTGTCACAGTTTATACAAAAAATCAGTTATTTTCTGGCACATATGTCCAGACAAGGAAAATATCTTTCGGTTTTGAGTGTTCATATATACTACTTTGTTGTTTAAGAATCTGTAAATATGCAAATAAAAACTATATAAACAGTACAAAATAATTTGATTATTTTGATTCATTTCAGATATAATCGTAAATGTCGTAAAATTTTACATGTATTGCTAAATTACGTAATATGTGATAGAAACCGAATGGCTTGATATTTCTTAAACCACAGTATTTTACTTACTGGGTTTGAGAAGTTGAATAAATGTAATTGAAATCTACGAACAATAAGAAATGAGATATTAAGCGCGACTGTTGTACGGATTGATCTTCTGCTTGAATTACTCCGCGACATCAAGCCCTTTTAAGAATGGACTCCTACATATCTCGATGTCATCATTGTCAATACAAGAAATATCCATACAACATCGAAAAGCTATAAAATAAGAAGAGATCGTAATCTTGATTGGAGATAATGTTTTATTTGAAGTAATTTCCTTCTTCTAATATGTCACGTGATTTCCGCATAATTAAAAACACATAGATCTCAGACGGCTTTCAAAGGCATTGCAATATTGTGAACAGAGGGACAGATAAATATAATGGTACGAAATGAATGCAAGATGAATGGGTAACGAGCGGGGCCGTGATAAGACTGATAAAAGAGATTTTACGCTTTATTAACTCCGATGAAATATACACCGGACATAGGGAATGCGTAACAAGTACTTAATCAATCCAATTGTCATACTGCATTAATGTTATCTTATTAAGCTGATAACAAAATGCCACTTCATTCACCTACAGTTCAATTTGTCAAAGATGTATTAAAGTATAAAAGGCAAACTAGACATTGTATGTTTTTTCTCTTAGAAAACAATAGAGAAAAAAGGAGAAACGTACATACGGTGTTTTTTTTCTATTCTACATACACGTTGTATATTCTAGGTACATATGACAGAATATGAGATAATGTACTATAAATTATGCTTTATTTCTTTAGAAATAAAAAGGTACACAGACAAACTAATTTTCGATAAAAGTATCTCACTAAGTCACTGATCTTTGTATGAAACAAAACTTTTTCAGACTTCTTTTGAATTAGGACTTTGATGTATTGCGTTTGTATTACAAATTTAATGATGAATTGCTTAAACTTGCAAAGCAACGATCTAACGGGAATTCTATTGTCAGTTGCATTACAAAATATATTAGTAATATGTTCCGTTGCTTTGTTGTATGGTTAAAGAAGAACACAATATTTAGAATTAACAGCAGATAATTAAAGCCACAAATAAAAATGAGCGGCAATAAAATGTTCCCTGGAATATAGTCATAATGAAAACTGTCACAAATCCATCTAAACTGGCATTATAAAAAGAAAATATTTACTAATATTATCGATAACGTACATAAATATTCGGAAACACATCATAATTGAAACAATGTAACAGCAAATAGCTACTATTTACATATACAGTAAAAATGCGGTTTCAATATTTTCTCAGTTTTCGTGCAGTCTTAAAAATGTAGCAAATGTCAATTAAGAAATACTCTAGCTTGGAGTTATTGGTTAACATTAAGTACGCATATTTTAAATAGTCTTGCATTTTATATATGTCCTTGAAAACTGATATTTTTGGGTTATAACCATGATTTTGCAGGAAAATACGGGTTCGTCACTGACAATATTTATGTCACTTTAATTGGTATTTTATGTGTACATGTAAGATGACATTTTATAATTAATAGCATACTCCCTCGCGGAAATTATCCCAGACATATGGAAAACATTATTATCGACCATTTATGTTTAATTAGAAATCGAGTTTGATTTACTATCACCGTTCAAATAATGATCTAAGAAATATTACGTGAGGTTAGTCCGAAAATGACGCAAGAAGTACACGACTGTGTAACATTGAAGGTGTAATGATGTAATTAAATATACTTCAACAGTCTAAAACATTTATTTCGATTGTTTGCTACTTTTGCGACCTATAGGGTGCGAATCGTTACTACTTTATTGTTACAAGCGTTTTTTTTAATACCGTACCGTGGCCGTAAAAGGTCACCTAGTACATGTACATCACATCAGAGATTTATTATATTTCCAGTCCATGAAATTCGTTTGAAGTTCGTCATCCTGATGTGTTGGCTATCTAAAATTCCTCTAACTTTACCATTAATTTCTCGTTAAGGGTTCACACATTCTTTTACTTAGTGATCGTTTGGCGCGTTTTCGTGAAATTATACGAACGTGTCTCAATGATGATTCTATAACGACGTCAGAACACATCAGCGGATATTACTTTCAATTATAACTGACACCTTTTTCATAACAAGTAATTAATGCCCTAATATAATAAAGATCAACAAGGGAAGAGCGGCGCCCATGGACCATTTGGGAAAAACACCTAACACGACACCGAACAGATACCGAGAAAACAACGGGAAGGACAAGAGGCCGGATAAGAATGGGGGCAATTTAAACAGCTTGTGTCTGTCGACTGCGAATGTGTCTGCGAACAGGTCAAATCAAAGCGTGTTTAAAGAATAATGCTATACATGATACGGAGTTAACATTTTTAGGTGTTTGTTCATTAACCGTTGAACTTAATACTAGAGTTGTTCAACATGCAGGTACCTTGAAATGAAAAGGAACTTCTTGAAGGTCATAAAATAGAGAAAAACGGAACCCTAAAGAAAGCCCAACATGGCTATAAAACAATTTGCATGCTCGGTTTGATTGAGTCTGTTCATGGACGGTACTGGCAAGTGCAAGTTACCGTCCATGCCCCCTAGGACGGCTTAAGCAGAATTCAATACAAGTAGTATTCAAACACAAAAATGGTGAAATTTTGAATTTAGAAACATCCGCAGATGTGTTCATACGTCGGTTATTACTGAAGTGCCATTCCATTAAAAGAGGTGAATGGTCCCAAAGTAAAAGAATGCGTGTGCCCTCAACGAGAAAACCATGGGCGGAACTAAATAAATTGAATTTTGAAAGGGGATCTGAGGTTATGAAACCTGTATATCATACAAGACGTCAATAGACAATTTAAAAAGCAGGCAACATATCCGATGGGTGATTTTACAGTATTCAAGTAGAAATACTCGATAAAACAGTTTGAATTAAAAGGATTCATGAGTTAAATACAAATAGTTAGCAATTTAAATATTCTATAAAATAGTATTACTGCATTTCTATTTACAAATTAAGTTAAAATGATTACTAAAAGACAATCTGATAAAATTTGAGACAATATTTAATAACGAATACTAGTGTGGTGGAAATGGGGAAAGGAAAAATCGGGTTGCTAACGACAATGAGAGCATTTCTCTGAATGTAATTATGTCTCCAAAAATATTTGGGGCCAAATTGTTTTTCCCTTCGCCATCTGTCTGTCCGTCCGTACGTCCGCATTCAGCTTGTCCGGCTTTCACATGTCAAGCGGCTTGCCTGATTCCAATGAAACTATACAGGAGTGATCAGTATCATCCTTAGTTGTGCATATCGCCGGCACGTTCCCCTTCGCTGCACAGAATGGCCACGAGAGCTTTAAATAGAAAAATCGTGTCCGGCTCTCACAGGTCCAACTGCTGGCGAGATTTCAATGAAACTTCACAGGAGTGATCAGTACCATCCCTAGATGTGCATTTGGCCGGCGCGTTCATACGCTACACAAGTAACCGCAAGAGCTAAACAATTTTGTCCGTTTTTCACAGGTCAAACTGCTGTGAACAGTGATCAGTGCCATCCCTAGTTGTGTATGTCGCCGGCATGTTCCGCTTTGCTGCACACAATGGCTGTCAGAGTTATAAATTGAAAAACAGCTGGCGGGATGTAAAAGAAACTTCACAGTGATCAGTACCATACCTTGTTTTGGGAGACATCAGTTTTTGTGACAAAAAACACTATTTATCTAAACCATTTTATTACTACAAAAGGTTAAAAAAAATCATTATGTTATATCCCTGGTTTCGTGTAAAGTATTTGTCGTAACATGTTTAGGCTGCTAGAAATATTTGATTACTTTGAACTTACAAGGAAGTTATCGTCAGTGATTCTTAATCCTTCTTCCTGTTCCACTAATTACAATCCTTTGTATAAAAGAACGAACTTGACAGAAATATAAACGTTTTTTATTTCCTTGTGACATATAGGCTCAATGTGTCTGGTGCCTTATACCCGTATTGAATAGTATGTATCTGTTTTATTTATGTGAGTACTTATGCGCATTTCACAGTAAAAATATCATAGCATATCTAAGCAAATATTATCTATAGTAACATAGCTTTCACATTTATGTTTTTGTTGGTAAACAATGTTTTAAATAACAAACATGTATCGAAAATACATGATTTATATTTATTTCTTAAATCATAAAAAATAAACGTTTAAAGATTTGTTCAAGTTTGTGACTTTGTGATTTAATTAATTCACTGTGTTAAAGTACATCATGCACACAAAAGATGTACTTAGTAGTATTTTAAAGGCGAAATTTGATTTCCTTAATTAGCATACATTACAAGAAATGTCCGTGTTATGATAATTACCACATTTTGAAGTAAATTTGCGCTCGTTTCTGAAATTATCAGGCGAAATAAAGGAGTTTGACATATGTCCTGTTTCCTTTCTATACAAATTCGTTAACATAAATACATTTATAAATGACTGGTACTTAAATTAATGACATCTTAAATAAGAGTTAGTCACTATGTGACAACAGGTACTGTTATACCTTTTCAGACTTAGTGTTAGGTTACACATTATGATTGATGGCATACTCCCTCGCGGAAACTATTACAGGCACTTGAACAGAAACTTGAATCAACTTTTCTGAATTTAGCACAAGGGTAATTTACATTTTAGGGGCCATATAACTTATTGTTATAAGATTCATATGGTATTTGTACTGGAATAAAGTACATTTTCATTAGATTTGAATGGATCTGGTAAATAAGTATTTAACATAGTTAGGATAGGTTTATATATTTGTTGTTTCTGGTTGGCGTAATTGGGTGTTTGACTTTAATGAGTTTTTTGGTGCCATATATATACATTTGCCTTTTGGGAAAAATAAATCACTTCGTGCGAATCATTATTATTGTGTTGGTGTCAGAAAGAGCTAAGATAATCCTTTTCACTGTTGTGCTAAACAAATCAGAGTATTCTTATTTATGAAATGGCGCGTGTGATAGTTGTTTTTCTCGTGCTTTATCAAAGTCTCGTGCCTAGGTACTGCTCGAGATTATTACCTGTATATGACATAAGAACGGATGAAAAGTTTTCCTTTCCCGAGGAGTTTCTAAAACTTGTACTGGAGTATCAGCTTCGTGAACATAAAGGAGCATATTCGTTTTACGTTCCGGAGCATCTCGATGAAGAAGGTTAATTTTAATTTCTATAAATGTATGCAAATAAATATAACCACTTTCAAGCTGAAAAAGTCTTCCATAACGTTTTTTTAGCATTTTACTTATTTTTTTTCTAAATTATTGTTATTTAATTATACGACTGCTGCGTTAAAGTTCACAAATTGATGTTACATATAATGCAAAACATAAAAAATAACCATATAGTTTAAATGAATGAATTATGAATGTGTATTACATTGAATAAATATGTTTGGTATAAGGTTTTGTAGTTTCTATTGCTTCAGGGTTTTACAACAATCCCTGTTAGTATGAACTGCACATTTTCATTCAAATAAAATCATATAAAATTTGTAAAAGCGTATAAAGCTATATATAAAATTTATAAACATTAGAAATTATGTTGTTTCTCTGAACTTATGGTAAATTCTTCAAAGAGTTGTAAGATAAATATATTTGTTTTAAAAACACACGAATAGTGTACCAAATTAAATGTTCCGAGACAAACTATTATTTTGCTCTTTTGAATAGGATTTTCTTTTCTCCATTTAGTGCATATGCCATTCGCTTTAAAGAAAATATACAAACATGCTTTTTCCAAATTCTAACGATAAGTTTATTAACTACAGACATGAAATATATATATTTACACACTTTTAAGTGAATGAATATCTTTTATACTGTTATTTTCTAAATTTCAAAAATTGTATAATTGCGTTTGCATAAAGATTGAAAATAATTGTCAACCGTATCAACCTAGTACGAAATAAGAATAAACATTCCCAGTCCCCCTTGTTGTTAAAACAACAGTCCTGAATTATAAATACACTGTTAAAAACAATTGTTGTTAGATGCACTCTAAAGATGTGTGCAAGCGCAAACCATGTGTCATTGTAAGTTAGTGGTTATCTGGAAATAAATTTTGGGGGTATTTAATGCTTACAAATGTTCGGTTAGAGTATTTTGTACAGAATATCTTTTAAATTGAACTGTTTCATTATTAAAAATATTGACCTAATCATTAATAATAATGTACGATTCTTCGTGGTTTTATTGCACTTAGGTAGTGGTGTAGGATTTAATTGCCTTAAATATGAATCTGTTTTCACAATTAACTATTCTTTTCTCTCTTGTTATTAAAAATGAACGACATAGGCAAGTAATGAAACCACAAACGTGAGAGTTAATTGTTGGTTAAATGAAGGAAGATTTGAAATTGAATCAATGGCTATCATAGGAGCGTCTTCCTTCCTGTATTGTGTTTGCGTGTTATGTTAAAAAAATTAAAATATAAGGCAAAACAAGAAATTGTTTGTATATCAAATACGGGTGTTTTAAGTTAGCTATATCAATAAACATGCATTCATCAAAGCAGCTACGTTTGAATGTATTCGCGAGAAGAAGACTTTGATTTATTTAATGGAACAAACGCATTCGTTCCTACAACAGAAAAAAATAACCAGTATTAGCTAACAGTATTAATATTGAGAACCGTTATATGCATTTATTTTACGCTCATATTCTTTCAAATAGAAATATTTCATACATAAACTCAATCAGCTAAGTATTATAAATGCCATTCAATGAAGAGTTTCATGTTAACTTATAATACACCCTTGTTGTCAATTTCATTGCACAATATTCATCTTCTGATATAATAACGTCGTTTTTTTAACATTGCATTTGATTCACATTATGTTATTTATATATGCAATTTGTTCCGTATTACTCGTATATATTTAATCAATTACACTTCGGTCTGAATTATATGATAACATTGTCATTCATTGTTTGAGTCAAGTAAAATGTTATTAAGACGCGCCAAAAGATGAATGAAAGTGCTTGCAGTACAATGATTTTAATATCAAAAATGATATTAATTAACCTCATAAACCATAAGACATTGTTATTACGATTATTGTCGTCGTTTATTTCTTTACAGTTATTTGTTAATTAAAAGATATACGTATCATAATGGGGAATTTCCTTAAGAAGCAAAAAAAAAAATAATGAATTAACACCTCAAACTACAGTTACAATAAACAAAAACAATATTTCTATATCTTACTGAAAATACCACATTCTGATGTCACATTTAGCGACACACAGAATGTGTATCGACTATTTAGTTAATTATGTAAATGAATCAAATTAATATCCTCGAGAGGGAATTCTCTAACTTAATGGCGCGATATGGTGTTTCTCAAAATTTAAATTAACATTCAACAATGTAATATATCGAGTGTTTGCATGCGAACAAATATACCCGCACATATGTGCGTATAAAACCTATTTTGATTCATATGCACATGCATACCAGAAACAATGCAATATAAGGTATAAATTTGTGTTGATTATTGTAAACATAGTAGAAATGTTAAAATAAGTTTATCATGATGTAAAGATATACATGCCATTATTTTCTTTTTTTAGGATATATCATAAACGAAAATGGTCAATTAGTACCGTTCAAGATCTACAAAAAAGGCGTAAGTATGATACACACTTAACATACACATTCAGTCGGTAAACAACGATACATCTATGGCTGTAATAAATTTTTATACAATGTGTCTATATAATTATCTAAAATGTCTGAATTAACAAACGACATAAATCTGAAAAAAGTAATTTAAAAAACTCGTTTTGCCCGGTATAATAAAAGCGAGATATCCTCTTGAATGCATATGATATTTGAATCGTAAGCAATGACATAATCCGTCGAAAGAAAATTTAAACAATTTTATATTTTATAGTATTTAATCAAGTCTTAAATAGTTAAATATTTTTTTACAATTAGCATGTTTGAATGCTTGATTTTCAACGTTGATTGAAATGTAATAATATTTCTAAATTGCGACTGGATGGATTATTTGCTCTACATTATTTAAGGGAATATTTCATAAGCAATATTAAATATCATTATTGGCTGTTTCTTTTTATTTTATTCTTACACACTTATACATAAATGAACGACATTGCATATTTATTCAATAGCAACAATTTTCCAAATCCTCAGAAAGTTATATCTGTCATAACAATCAGCGCAATATTATGCATTGTTCCACAGGGACGTTGTCAAATATAGGAAAAGATTAAAGCTTTCAGAAGAATAACACAGTATTGGCACTTTCTTCATGTAATAATTCAGAAAACCCTTGGCAAACTATTTAAACATACAGCATTATCCATTAAAATGATTGTACCGATAAAGAGTCTCTTCAATACTCAAAGGAGAACGTTAAACATATAATAAAATCAATTTCATCGCAAGACATTTCCAACTTAATTTTTCTCGATTTAAAGCACAGATGGCGGAATGACAGAATGTAAATGCTTCAAATAAGTTTATTCTTAAAAATTCTGAACCCACTGACAAAGTGCAGAAAATAGCATGTATATAGAAATGTCATATACCATTTTATCAGAAAGCAGGAAGAGAATACGTCTATATGCCAATAGTATAAGTCGAGCAAATTTACGTTTCGCATCAATGCTTAAGTATATTTGAATGAATCAAAATATAAATAGTTAAACAGCTTTTACTAAGAAACATTTTTCAAGAAATAGGATTATGCGTGGACATTTTAGTATGCTTTTGCTGATCTTTTTTTTTTTTACATTCCATGCTTTCTGCAGAACCACGTGAGTACACGTTTATATTCAGTTATCAGAATATGTAACATATCATTATGAGAGTGGTTGACTTAAAATCATATTTCAATATAAAGAGAGAAAACTGCTATTCATTAAACAGTATACTAAGTTAAAAACACTTTTATTTAGTTTAGTTATATCAATTGAAACTCGATTGTGAAACAAATCCTTGCAGCTCATATTAATAAATTTCGAGCCCGTTTTCGGGAACTAACCAGTATATGTGTCTTATAAAGAAACATAACCATGAACCAGAAAGGGCTCGAACCTACGATACCGGAAAAGAGCGACAAACATATTGACCACACAGCTGCTATGCTCATTTTGTATTATATTGGCTCGAGAAACAATTATATTTAAAGAGAAATACATGTTCTTATAAATAATGTTTTTATGTTTCGTACAAGTGTGTTATTGATTATTTGTCTCTTTGGGGTTTCATGCCGTGTTTCATTCATGTGTGCTCACATCTCGGCAGTCGGTCCACCTAACGACTTTCTTGATAAGTATCTTATAATTACCAATTTCTCCACAAGTGACCGACTTCTAATCCAATATAATTTCCTTAATCAGTGTTGAGAGACAAATGACCATAAGATTAAATGTTCGAGGTCAAATTGTCATGGAGCAATGTTGCCTAGCCATATGCTCTCCCTATTGAGCTACTGACTCGAAAATATTACAATACTAGTAAAATTAAAGCATTTAGAACGAATGTTCATGCTTCCAAAGACAATGATTAGATAAAATAATAATATAATCAATGTTTTTGATGTATGTTTAACAACATAATCACATTAGAAGCTAATAACAATTATCTAACAAATACAATGTCTTTTTGTTTTAATTTCAGGGGTCACGTGTAAGTAATAAGTTTACATTCTATCATTTTATATTTAAGTTTTTATAATTGAGTATATCTTTACAATCGAAATTCGCTAAGTGTAACACAATTAAAGAAAACTTTGTTTCATTGGCATGCAAAAAGCCTTTTTCGAAGTATAAATAAATACTGAAGATTCTAAAACAAATATCATCATTATTTATAAAATACAATTAATGTCCGTCTTTTAAAATCAGAACATTTCTTAAAAATAATGTTATGTTTTGCTCTTTTATTAATGTTATATTTTTCAATTACTTTGACAGGTGGTGAGTACAAGCATGTAATCTTTTTCAATATCCTTCATTTAATTGTGTTTGTGAAGTGTATTACATGTACTTGATTGTATTATTGTAATATATTTTAGTTCTATGTCAAACCGGATGTTATTTATAGGTATCCTTTTTTCTCTCTTTTGTCCCTGATTATTTAATAATTTTCATAGCATGTTTACAAACAGCGACAGAACCGTACATAATAACTACTAGTATTTTGTTAAAGAATTATCTCACTGCGTATCATTTTTGTTAACGAAATCAACTAAGTCAAATAGATTTGCATATCTTAGCATACAACGTCATACGTCTAGAACTCTCATAGAACCATCTGATAGATTCTTTTACACACAAATACAAACTCGTTTTGGCTACACTATATTATTTGTACCATATGATAAAGGCTTATTCCCCTTGCTAAGATATTTTTTCTATATGTCGTAAATTTCACAAAACATTCTACCTATTGATTAATTTTTTGAAAGATAAAAAGCTTTAGTTTCATGTAATTTCTAATTGATATAAATAACAGTATTTAGATAATTTTCGTGATTTTTCCGAAGCATTTATTCAATATTAAATTGCTTCACATTATGTCTACAGAGAGTTTCACAAATTTGAGTTATATACATATACATGTCTGATTATATTGAGTTGCAGTGTTCTTCACTTTCGCGAATTTATATGACTTAATAGACATTAAATTCATGCGAAATTCAAAATAAAATTTATTCAACGTGTATTTGAAGTGATTTTTATCATTCGATTTATTATATTTATTTTTTTTTTTCACGCCGCCTGAAACAGATGTGTTTTGTAAGTAACCTTTTATGTATATTGCACAACTGCTCATAAATGATGTTTGTTATTTTCTTTATCCTTTTGCAAAATGAAACTTATTTGTAGTAAACAAATAATACGACGTCTTGCGCATAAAAAAACTTAAAGTGGATAGATGGACACATTTTTCATTAGAAGTTCAAGTATCGATCAAAACAATAAAAAATTATCAATTTGATACTCGTATACAGTATTTTTTTTGTAAAAGACAGAGCGTTAAAACATTTAATATAAGCATTTTTTATGATAAATAATATTGTGTTGTATTACATCTGTATCTGGTAATTATATCCCCTTATATTCCCCAAAATTTCCCCCTATTTGATACTTTTCGATAAAATTTCTAAGTGATTATCAGATTTTAAAATCATCTGTTTTTTGTCATTTTCACAAATTGTTAACATGTTCAGTGTTTCTTACTTTCCGCAAACAAATAACATTAAATTCATTAAAAGAAAATTTATAAACGGTATTTGAAGTGATTTTTATCATTCGACTTATTATATTTATCTTTTTTTCACGCTGCCTGAAACAGATGTGTTTTGTAAGTAACCTTTTATGTATATTGCACAACTGCCCATAAATGATGTTTGTTATTTTCTTTATCCTTTTGCAATATGAAACTTATTTGCAGTAAACAAATAATCCGACGTCTTGCGCATAAAGAAAACTTAAAGTGGATAGATGGACACATTTGTCATCACTAGTTCAAGTGTCGATCAAAACAATACAAATGTATCAATTTGATACTCGTATAAAGTATCTCTTCTAAAAAACTTTGTTTACAGAGCGTTAAAACTTTTAATATAAGCATTTTTATGATGAATAATATTTTGTTTAAATCTGGTAAATAATGATACATGATATCGGATCATGTATATCGCATTAACTAATAACATTAATTAATGTTTCCTTTATGGTTTGTTATTACGAATGATATAATTATTAATGAAATTGCAGATCTTCCATTATAGATCAATACACAATACTTAATAAAATTTGTCATGATTTGGCACCAAAATATATTTATACAAAATTGTGTTTTCTTACTTATTAAAAAAAAACAAAAAAAAAAACAGCAACAACATACTTCTGTTTTGTTTTTAATTATTAAAGATTCAAAGATGTTTGGAAAATACAATATATATGAACAAATCTTTTTACCTCTTTAAATGTTGAGAACTGGTGTTGCTATATATATTTTTTAATGCGTTTATTTAAGGTCGCCGCCGGAAAGTCCATATGGGCGACCATACACTCAAGTCGGGCCATCCTAGATCGTCCCGCCGATATTTTTTCGTCGATTTTTTTCCCAGCTTTATTGGTGGAGGAAGACCCCAATTGCCCCTTCGGACATTATTTCAGGCACGAGCGGGCACCTGGGTAGAACCACCGACCTCCCGTAAGCCAGCTGGATGGCTTCCTCACATGAAAGATTTCGACCCGAGTGAGGATCGAACCTACAGCGGTGAGGGACCTGTGATCTCAAGTCAGCGACTTTAACCACTCGGCCACGGAGGCCCCTGTTGCTATATCTGGATAATTTGGTTTATATACATTTGTTACAGATATTTATGACTTTATGTTTGTGTTTGCACATTGACAAATTTAAGCAAGTATTTTATGTGTTTGCCATGTCGTCCGTATGGAGACGATTTATCTTATTTTTACCATTCTATTTCAGCTGCATCCTCGCAACTGCAGAGGAGGTGTAAGTACATAAAATCTTCATATGTGATTTGTTCACATTCTAATGAAACTACTTTATTAAAAGAATGGGTAACGTAAACCCGTTTTCAATTCAAAAGTGAAATTCAGTAAACATCAGGCTAATTTTATTCATCAAAAATACTTGAACCGAGGTGTATATAGTCAATTATTTTACAATAAAAAAACAGTCAACCTTTGATAAATACGCCAAGCACTTGCTTCAATAAGTATATCTACAATCATAATCCATTTAGCATAATTTAATCTATCTCTGAAAACATTTTATATATTTTCAGTTTCATAAAAGACTTATCGAAGACGTAAGTATACATTAGTTGATAACAGAATGATTAAGGTTTAACTATGAAAATTTATGATACAGCGTGGGGGCTATTAAATAAAAATACCATTTTTTTAAAGTTTAATCATACATGTATAATAAGAGCTACCAATAGGTAGATTTCATACAATAAATTACCCAATCAAGTTAAACAAATATGTGTTCTGAATAAAACATTTCATGTACCGAGTAAGGAAAGAATTTTTTTATGATTTTTATGTCTTAAACTGTTATAAATTTTGTTTATTTAATTCAGTCACTTATATGATGCCTGATTATTTTGTTGATGGGTACGTAAATACATTTATCATAAACCATCAGTAAAACAATAATAAGGAAAAGCCCTTTTTTAATCTGATCTGTCCTTTCTTATGTATTTTCGTATATGCATAATTCATATTTCAGCCAGTTAAAGGGGGACTAGATGATCTGTATGAACTGAAAGTGTATAAAAGAAAATATAAACAAAACGATGCAAATCAGGACTCGAAATCGTCACATAGAACGGGAGAAGAGAAACTGTTCAGTTCTAAGAGTCTACAAAATGAGCAACCCAATTATGGTTTTCCAATGTATGAAGATAATGTATTGAATTTATTTCCATCATTGAAATCAAAGTATATAGAAGATGAAATAGAAGGAATCCCTTATTCTGAGCCAAACATGGAAACCTATGAGGACATGAAAGAAGCAAACCAATTGTTGAACGACTTGGGCACAGGACTCGGACATGTTGCTGATCCACCACCATTGCAGTCAGAACCTCATTTAAGAGCCGAAGTTGAACAGTATCCAGCTTATGAACTTTGGGGAGATTATAATACGAATTATGACGTCAGTGACGATACGATAAAAGATACATATTCGCCTTCACAGAGTGTTGATTTATATTCATTTAGAAGACGAATGTAAGCAAAGTTAATTTCTCAAAAATGAAAGACTTTTAGGGACCCTTGACTCTAAAACATGTTTACTAAAACACAAAACAGAAATCATCAGCTTGATATTTAATCTGTTTAAGTATCAGAAAAAATAATAATTATTTAAACAGCATTTAATATGTTGCCATGTACAAATGATAGTTGCCTTTGAAAAATATAATTAAAGCCACTATAATTATTGTAGTTGATAATGTTGAACACATTCTGTGTGTCTGGATGTTTATTTTCTTGTTTGTTCTCTCGAATTTTGAATCTTGTCTAGAATATATTAATAAACAAATATAGAAAAATGTCGGCAAGTAAAATGAGTTCATTGTTTTTATGAGAAACATCGACAAAACCTATTATAACAAAGACAGGTAATCATACAGGTCTACTCCTTTGCCATCAGCATATTGCGTGACCAGCCTGTATACCTGTGTGTGCATTCTGACCAGGTAACAGTAATTAATGACAATCTGACAACAGCGTTTAAATATAAAATATTCAATGGGCTTCAAAACATTTTTACCTGTATTTAATACGCCATTGTTCAGTGAACATGCAAAATCATTAAAATCATTAAATTTGATTACACAGAACAAATTAAAAAAATATCTGGTAACGCAATGATTCCTAGACTCCAATGTTAAAATTACATTCTGTGACATAAGGTTAATGTTTCTCCTTTTTAAAGTGTCAAGCTACTTCCCTACTTATACCTGAAATACACAAATTGTCTTTTAAAATTCTCAGCATAGTCAGTAAATCTAACAGTCTAACATTTTTGAAATATTACAATGTCTGATGTTTGATGTCTGTCTTCATTAATAATGATTTTAACTCTTTTTTTCATATTCGCTTGACTTTGGGCATCCTATTTTTGCTATTTACCCGTCAACTGTTGCATATTTCTTATATTCCTCTTATCATTCTGAAACTTTTCTACAGTTTTAACTTGTTTAACAAGCAATTATCATAGTATTGCAAGCAATCCATAAGACCCCTACCGGTTAGAACCCCAGCAACATTCTGATTTCAATTTTACCAGTGAATGAATGACATGAATGATCTTAAAACTTTTGAGTTCTAAGTTTGTCTATTTCACAGTAATGTGTTAAGTTTCCCTGCCTAGTAAGGCAATTATGTTTATACAACCTTGTCATATTATTACGATGTGGGATTTTAAAGTAAATCCTATAAGGAATGAAGAAGTTGGAGTAAAAAATACCAATTTCTCGAAAAAAATCTAAGTTCAAACGGGACATAATTCTGGAAATAGTCTTGCTAGAGTATTTAACCTTCTCAAAAATGTTGAGTGATAATAAGAAACATATATATGAAGTTTGAAGTAGATACATTAGGAAATAAAGAAGTTATTTAAAAAAGACAACATTTTTTTCCATAAAAATTCTAAGTTCAAGGGAGGTAATACTGATAATTTTTGTGCTACAGTTGTAAACCTTGTCACATATGATGTGGTTGATGACCAGAAACTTATATTTAAAGTTTAAAGTAAACACCTTAAGAAATAAAGAACTTATAGTGAAAAAGCTGAAAAAATTAAATCAGAAATCTTCCAGGCTATTTGTTGCCATAGCAACCAGAATTTTCAACATAGGAAGAAAAGAAAAAGATGTGCATAATCTGCAGACTGCCATCTACCCATATTTTATGTTTCATAAAAATATTTTCAGTACTTTTTGAGTAATCACTGGATTCAGTTTATGTGTTAAATTTGCCATATTTTCAGAATATTTGTTGCCATAGCAACCAGAATTTTTAACATAGGAAGAAAAGAAAAAGACGTGCATTATCTCCATACTGCCATCTATCCATATATCAAGTTTCATAAAAATATTTTCAGTACTTTTTGCGTTATCGCGGGATCCAGTTTTGTGGACGGACGGACTGACGGACTGACAGACAGACAGACGGACAGACGGACGGAGGGTAAACCTAAAGTCCCCTCCGGTTAAACCGGCAGTGGACTAAGAAGGCTGCGACACAAATGGGTAACCATCTGCTGGCCCCCGTCAAGTAACTGACCAGTATCTT
This sequence comes from Ruditapes philippinarum, assembly GCF_026571515.1. Lineage (NCBI taxonomy): Eukaryota > Metazoa > Mollusca > Bivalvia > Venerida > Veneridae > Ruditapes > Ruditapes philippinarum. Next base: position 158,094 of record NW_026863340.1, on the reverse strand, counting down.
AATCAAGTGACTCCTTGTGCGAGATCAATTGTCGCAGATAAAGATAGCACTGTAACTGAAAATAAAGAAAAAAATTGTAAATTATCAATTACGTCCTTCGTCATTATTTCTTATTTGATTTATTTTAGTTGCATGTTTCTACAATAGTAACACCGGATGATTTCTTTACTTGAACACAATTATTTTCTCATTCAAATTAAATCAGTTAAAACTAATTTCATTTTCGCCCGCATATTCACTTGTGTCAGATTTATTTCATGAGTGAACGTTTTGTTGGAAGAAGTTAATTTAAGAGAGTCTTCCTGATATCACTTGTGTAAATGTTATCTGTGATGGATGAGCGTGTTTTTTGAACATTTATGCATTTTCAGAACATTGTTTTGTTCATAACGTTTACAGAAAGGAAGAATTTGCCTACTAGTTAGGTATACACACAAAATGTATACCGTGATTTAAAATATGATAAACCCTGAAATCCGAATTATATCTTTGATAACTGTAAACAGAAAACATGCTCTTTATCCTTAAAAATGATGATTGAATAAAAGTTTTTTCAATTTATTTATTGTTACGATTAATAATGTAGAAAATTAACATTTTATTCGGAATTGGTGTTTTTTTCTAGTCGTGTGGTTTATTCCTCACTTGAAAAAAAAACAAGATCAAACAAGGAAGGACGGCGTACAAGGAAAACTGTTTAATCACCCTTAGTATATGTTGCCTCCTTATTCATTTGTCTTGGAACACCTTATCTGTAAAATAAAGGCTTCATAACCACTTACCCCCCTAATAATTTCATTTTATTTAGTTTTGCACATTTTTTTCTTGATCGGGGACACGGGTTGTTTTTACTTGAAAACCATATGCCGCTTTACATGGATGGCATTAATGTTAAATTGAAGGTTTTATGATAACCGTCATACGAGCATATCTGTGACTGTTTCAAAATTTTACAAGTTCATGTTAAACGTTTAAGCCGGTACTAGTGGGCATGTACGGAAGCTTGCAATTACTACTTCCTGCCATAGAAGTCTAAATCAAACCCGAGTCTGCAACATTTTTAGTTTTGTTGGGCTTTCTTTAGGGATTCTGTTTTTCTCAATTTTAGTGTTCAATGTCCCTGTCACTTATAGAATTTCTAACCGCAAATGTAATGAGTTTGTTTCCTATTGTTTACGTGTACAGTACAATGATATATGATTGAATTTTGGATTTCGAAAAAAGTCAGTGAGTCACGAAGTTCGCTTTTTGTTTGTTTGGTATTACTCCGATTCATCACAGTTTTTGGTCATATCTCTCGCTGACATAGCTAAACATGACTGCATGGTTCGAATGTAGACACGCATATTCGCTACTTATTTGTAGAATGTCTAAATAGCGGGTAACAATAAAAGCCGCTCGCATATTTTAGCGAGTGAATAAAAAATAACTTAAGTCTATAAAATAGAGAGAAATAAGAATCCCTAAAGACAGCCTAACACGGCAAAATTGAAAATGTTGCAGGCTCGGTTTGATTGAGCCTGTTCATGGACGGTACTGTCAAGTAAAAACAAATACCGTTCACGCCCTCTAGCACCGGCTTAAGCAGAATTGAACTGGTAAAATTTAGAATTTTGAAACATCCGCAGATGTGTTCATATGGCAGTTATCATGTAACCTTCAGTGTGACACGTTAGTGTCATTCCATGAAAAGCGGCATATGGTCCCCAAGTAAAAAAATCCGTGTGCCCTAAACGAGAAAACGATGGGCGGAACTAATTAAAATGGCATTTTGATATGGGATCTGAGGTTTTGAAGCCGGCATATCACAGATATGACGTTTAAAGACAAATTTAAAAAGCAGGCCACATATCCTAAAGGTGATTCAACAGCATTCAATTGAGGAATACTGGAACTACCCAACAAGAAAGATGCCTAATAGAAAGAACTAAAATACCACAAGCTCAACAATAATGCCGTGCTGAACGATCTTTAAGGATCGGAAATATAACATCCCTAATTGAATGTACGGGGCGACTTTTTACAGCCTCCACACGGCACAAACAACGCTGATGTGGCGACTGTAAAAAAGTCTACTTTTCAATAAATGTTTGTATAAAAACTAAAATGAAACTTAAAACCCGCAAAAAGATCGCCTAGTTAGATCGTCTCACGCGTTTTTTTAGAAACCTTTAACAGACTTTGAAAAAATGATTGAACTGCAAAACATTTTAGGAGACGCATGTGTTAATGGTAAAAGTGACAAAAATTAAGTAATGACATAGGTGGGGAGTATTGTGACAATGTTTACAGTCTATTATATGATGCCGGCTATTTCAGTTTCTTTTACGTGACGGATCCAGTGACAGAGCAAATACTGAGAAAGAGGGGATCATTGTTTAAGTTCTTGAAAACTAATATCTAAAAATATACTTAAGTCAAGAACAGCCAGAAAACACAATAAACATCGGGAATATTGGAGGCTATTAACAATGCATTCACTGAATTTAACTTGCGGTTTTACAAACAGAAGACAGTAGGGTTTTGATCAGATAGTATAAATGTATTGATGGGCGCTCGACGTGCCGTTTAATAATGGAAGAAGGAAAAGTTGATTGGCACATAGGTTAGAGTTAGTTGTAAAATACTCATTCAAAGGCACTTATATAGAGAAATATTTGCTTCAATATACCAGTTTTACAAGAGTAAGCATAAGCTAAGCTTAATAAAGAAGTAGTTGATAATGCATAATAACTAGGATAACAATTCCTCAAGCAAGAGAAGACTAACGCTGCAAGGTGGGTCAGACATAAGCTGAAAGCTGTCACTTAGCTACAGTAAATCTGACCTATCGTAGTTTCTCTAATGGTAAACTACGCTGAGATGAAACAAAACATAATGTGTGCACTGACCACTGACACACAAAGAACTTTTTGTTCTATTATAGACTGCATAGCTACGTAGTTTGACAACAAACTGACTGACAAAAGCTGTAAAGCTTTTGACTATAAAAATTGGTAGAGCTTTTCTACTCCTATATGGCATAGATGATGTAAGAGTTGTTTACGGACATTTTGAAAATGTGCTATAAAGACTAGTTGTGATATGGTTTATGCTTTTTGGTCAGCAGGAAGACTCTGATAAGGAAGATAACAAGAACATATTTAATAAAATACATTTGACAAGTGTTTTTGCCCCCTGTGAGCATGATTTTCAACGATGAAACTCGTCAAATCTGACTTGAGATGTAAACTTAGTCAAACCGAGCCTGCAACATTTTCACTTATGCCGTTTTGGACTTTCTTTAGGGATTCTTGTTTTCTCTATTTTAGGTGGATATTATTGACACTCTTATGAGAATTTTTGTTGCCAACATCAGGTTCAAAGAATTTGATCCCAGACAAGCAGATGGTGATTCAATGGTCATAAGGAAGAGGCCTACTTCCCCTCCATATGACCCAAGAAATTGATGTTTCTTTGGTTATTTATGTGATGTCTGTTCTTAGTTGCAGTTTAGACAATTTTTGTTAAGAAGTATTGTAAAGTAATTGGTTGTGAGGAAACATTGAGTCTGCCGCGGTAGTAATTTAAAAATAAAATGGTGAAGCATTTAATTTAAAAAGGCAAGTAATCATGGCCTATTTTCTATCATAACAAAATAGTTCTAATTGTTGAATAGACCTTTTTACGACGCGGTCCGTTGCTATGAAAAATCGACCGGAATTAGAATTTTCTCGCGCATGCGCAATCTACGTAGGGCAAAAAATGCTTCGCCCTACATAGAAATATAGTAGAAGTTCATAGACAATTCCGAGTTAGTTCAAGGTAAACGGTAGAAAATTATATAAAATAGCTTTTAACAAATATAGAAAAGATGACGTTGTAGCTTTGAGGCGTATAATGCCATAAAAGGCTTGGAAAAGATACTTGTTTAAGAATTTACGATCACGGACCTGACACTGAGATCATTTTTTAAAGAAGATGTGGAAATATATCTATTAGCAAATGAAAAGTCAACTTATTTACTGTTGAAATAGTTCATTTAAAAACGAAAGAAATTATACAACATGAAATCGAGATTAATTATCATTCAAAAAAAAATATAAGAACAGGTGATAATGCATTTTTAGTGTTCAATATACCTAGCTGATTATATCCTTTATCCGATTTGCCTGTGATGCAAACAGAAAATTTTAGTCACATAAGTAGATTTTAATGAATTTTTTTTTTTTCAAAATCTTGAGAAATTAAGATGGGTTGTTTGGAAGAGATATAATTAACACACATTTTATCCCCTTTTTTCGTAATACATGTTATTTTTAATAATGCACGTCATACAAAAAATCCATAAACATTGATCGGTATATTTAAAAGTTACATAAATTACCATTTTAACCCATTACTTCATATACACGCCTTTTAACGCCTTTTCACCCCCCCCCCCTTTTTGTTGTCTCAAATGATAAAAAAATGCCTTATTTAGGCCCCAAACACTTGTTTTTGTTTGAGAAATGTTGTTAAAAAAAGTGACCTCTTTTTCGGCGCGGCCCCCCAACCAAAAGATACATCAGGGGGTTGCCAGAAGGGGGATGTGCCCCCTTCTTTTTGGGGGGTTTGAAGGGGGCGGAGTCCCCCTCATCGCCAAGAAAAATTTTGGACTTGTGAGAGGCTGTAAATGACCCCAGATTGATCATAAGGTAACGTGTAACCAACGCTGAAAAGCATTTGACTCTATCTCAATCCATTGAGAAAGTGCAGCACTTTGAAATCAATTTTGATGGAAAAAATCAACGCAAAATAGTGATTTTTGGCAATTTTGAGATGTCCCTCGTTGCCATGGTAACAGAAAATTTAAGCCTGAGCATGTTGTTGCAAGTGCAATGGTCCAGTCAACATTTGTGCCAAGTTTGATTAGTGTTGAAGCAGTTTTTATAGTATTATAGCAATTTGAACTTGTAACGGGAGACTTTTCAATGAAAACAGCCATTTTTCACAAAATGCTCATGAAGTAATGGGTTAATGAAAAAAATAAAAAAATCTACAAAACAACAATTTTTCTTCAAATTTATATGACAGGCCATGTTTAAACATGAAAAAACGCGATTTAGGGTAATTTCAAGTATTTTCATCATTTTCAGTTAACCCATTACTTCATATACACGCCTTTTAACGCCTTTTCACCCCCCCCCCCTTTTTGTTGTCTCAAATGATGAAAAAATGCCTTATTTAGGCCCCAAACACTTGTTTTTGTTTGAGAAATGTTGTTAAAAAAAGTGACCTCTTTTTCGGCGCGGCCCCTCAACCAAAAGATACATCAGGGGGTTGCCAGAAGGGGGATGTGCCCCCTTCTGTTTGGGGGGTTTGAAGGGGGCGGAGTCCCCCTCATCGCCAAGAAAAATTTTGGACTTGTGAGAGGCTGTAAATGACCCTAGATTGATCATAAGGTAACGTGTAACCAACGCTGAAAAGCATTTGACTCTATCTCAATCCATTGAGAAAGTGCAGCACTTTGAAATCAATTTTGATGGAAAAAATCAACGCAAAATAGTGATTTTTGGCAATTTTGAGATGTCCCCTCGTTGCCATGGTAACAGAAAATTTAAGCCTGAGCATGTTGTTGCAAGTGCAATGGTCCAGTCAACATTTGTGCCAAGTTTGATTAGTGTTGAAGCAGTTTTTATAGTATTATAGCAATTTGAACTTGTAACGGGAGACTTTTCAATGAAAACAGCCATTTTTCACAAAATGCTCATGAAGTAATGGGTTAATAAGCGTAACTGATTAACTATATCATGATATTTAAACGTCCCGGTTGAATTAACAAACGTTCGCGTGTCAATCTGTTTGACACTTGCCGCCTGACTAATCCAGTTATTCAAAGGAAGTGTACAATACAAATTGTGTAATATTATGTAATACAGGGGTAATAAAATTTTATCTTTAACACCCTGTTGTTTCAATCTAAATTACTGATGGAAAAGTCGTCTAATGATACCTTAAACAAAGACATGTGTGTGCCCGTTTTGACCATTGAATTATTACTCCCGCACATTTCGTAGATCTGTTAAAAATAAATTCACGTTTTCAGTACTTAAGTCATCCCAAAATTAATATTTTTTGGGTGACATAACATGAAATCGCATCTATTAAAGCCTTAAAGTATGATGAACTGTAGACATTGTTATTGCGTTTTGCCCTACGCAGAATGCGCATGCGCGAAATGCAACATTCGTTGCTATGGAAAATCGTATTGTAAAAAGGTCTTAGACTCTATATATCAGAATGCAGTTTAATTTAATAATTGCCTGTTTCAATCACACGGGCGGTAGTACACAATAGACAGATTTACTTAACTGATCAAGAGAAAAGCCCAGATAAATGGATCAAAACAATTGAATTAACTTGCATAAGAATAATTATATAAATGAAAGATTGCGTAATTATAGTCTGAAACGATCACATTTAATGAATCTCTAATCTTTACCGGTCAACTGAGAATTTCGGAAATTGTCTAGAACAGGATTGTTTTCCTCATCGTTTGTTCGATGCCCAACTGTGTGCCTTATAAGGTTTTCTTATGTAAGAAACTGAGTTCCGCAAACAAAGCACCCCTTGTTAATCTTTGCATTAGTTTGTATGTATAATTTTCTTCTCATTTTTTTTGTCGAATTGTCATTCTTATTTTTCATCTTGCTAAATATTCATAATTCAACAAGCCTTAAAATGGATTTCATCACCATACCGACCTGTGGTTGATTTCCTTGTACTATATTGTGAACATTCTTGTTTTATCAAGAAATAGTACAAAAAAAACCACAATAATGAAATGGTTTGATTTACATATGCGTGCTTTGATTTACAATACCACACTATGGAATTAAACTCTCGGGTAATAAAAAAAAAACGCATCACCAACTCAAAGCTCGTATCTTATCATCTTTGAGTACCCGTTGGAAAAATATGTCATAGGTTTTAAATGCTTCAGTACATGTTAAGAACACACAACTTTAAACTCCCTGTGTGATCTTAATTTCGTAATATTATACAAAATTTACTACATTAAATGATAAAAGATGATATGATTCTCAATGATTTCTGTTTCCTAACTTTTTAAGATTTAGAGGAATCATAAATATCAGATTGCAAACATGTTAAAGAATTCTGTTGTCCGCAAACACATTTATTCTTTATAATATCATACAAACATTCACTTTAATACTGTACTTACAATTCACAATGGTATGCTATGATTACAAGCATTAAATTGTCATATTTTATAAATGTTATATTGTCAATTAACCTTATTATTGCCTTGCATGCATGCAACTTCAACGCTGCAAGTGTCAACCATTAAGATTGAAGTTTACAGCTGTAACTCTATCGTTTTATTGAAATTGTTGAAAGGTGAAGAACATATGTCAAATAACTAGCTATTTTGTATTTTTAAACTTTCAGTTTATTCTTAGGAAAGAAACAGTATGTTGAATAAAAATGCAGTGCATTCAGGAGAAGAAAAAAAGATTTTAAAGTGTTGCCTGCTTTTAAGACTAAATTAGTGATACAAACATGTTTTATGTCAGTTTGCTACACCACGTGTAAAAAGTTTGCTATAAACGCTTTGTATTGGGTAATGAAAACGAATGTCTTGAATAGTCTGTCATTCCTTTCAATTGTTTGGTACATTGTATTTGCATTTTACTTACACTTTTTCCTTGTTGAGAATGGTCGGCACTCGGTGACATGACAGTGCATATAAAGTGACATTGATCCCGATTCTATTTGCTTTATATTTATTTCAAATCATAAAGCGTGACGTTAATATTAACTGTCAATAATTTGCAACGACCTCAGCCTTTAGGGGAAGGTTAAACTGAATTCGTATGTATTAAAAGCCTGGGCAAATTATGGAATCTGAAAGTCAATTTGTCAAGAATACAATGATTAACTGACAAGAGCGATCAGTGATCACATGTGCCGCCTGATGGTAGATAATTAAGCAGTTGTATTGAAGGGTGATTGGACATTTTGTTCCCTATATGTCGCGGTTACTTTGTAATATACTGCAACTACTGTGTAGTAGAAGAAAAAATAATCATTAAAAGACCAAATCGCCATTTTAAAGGCCATACCTCAGGCAAAAGTAAATCAACCAGAAAACCTTTTAAATATGCGAAAGAACTTGAGATACCAATCAAAGGTTCACTCAAAGTGCATATGTAGTCCAGACAGAACTGTAAAACAAATAAGTGAAAGGACCATTACTATGACCAAAATCATTGAACTGGAAATGCTGACGATATGCACAATTACCCTTGTACTGATAATTATTATAAAGTTTGGTTGAAATTGCACAAGTAGCATTTTAGAAGTTCGAACAAGTTTTGTGACTGTCTGACAGATAGACGGACTGACAGACATACGATGCGATCTATAAAAGTTGTTGCTTTTTGTGGATGAAATCCCACAAGTTGTTTTTGATGAGTAGCCCGGACACGATTTGTGACGGACAGACACACCATGCCGTATTCGTTGATTCGTTCATTATTATCATGTAATTTGTACTATTTTTGAAAAACGCTCGGAATTCTGCACCATGTTGTACATATATGGCCTGCCAGCCAGATAACTGAATTTCTTCTTCAAGGAGTAATTATAAGCTTATAGGAGAGATATATTGATACGTTTAACGTTTCAATACCAGATTTGCATATATCCTCAGTAAGAGACCCGGTCATAGGTCAAGACTCAAGGGCAAGTACGAGTTCTGCAATTGAATTTTTTCAAGCCACTGCAGGATTTCAGCGTTTAGTATATGCAATATTCGGACACGTTGATAATTTCCTGGATAACTTAAGATATATAAATTTACAAAAGCTTGTAGTTTTATTATTATATCTTTATTCCCAACTTGTTAAGCTGGCGCAAACTAGGGAATATTCTGATGGACGAACAATGGATATTCAGGAAAAAAAACATCAGATAAAAACATGTGTTATTGTTGTCTTTTAATCATTGCATTGTGTGTTCTATATGACATTCATTACAATTATCAAGAAGCTAGTGTACACAGTATATGCTTTAAACAGCATAACAAAACATGTTATTTTGTTCTATTGTTTTAACTTAATGTACTCCTTCCAGTAAAAGTATGCGTTTTTAAGAAATAGAATATGACTAAATTTAAAGGTAATTCTTTTGGCGATAGACAAATAACATCTGAAAAGTTAGAGATAAATTGCTCTATCGTTAATTCAATCAGAATGAAAGCATCATCGGAGTAACATGTTAACATAAACTCATCAAAGTGTTCCTTTAAGCTAGTCAACGCCAACTTAAAAGAAAAGTTGCAATACACGATAGTATAATAAACACACTTATTGTTAAATGCAATATAACAGTTGTGTTCAAATGTAAATTATGAGGTTTTATAATTCAGTTATTCAAAACATGAGAAATACTTCTCGCTGCCAAATATTAGAAGAAATGATTTTAACGAATATTCACGTAAGGTTATATTGGCAGATAATAATGTTTGACTGTAGAATGTTGGCCTTCTTTATTAGTAATAATTGTTGTATAAAATATTTCTTATTTTAATTAAATGTTTCAACATTAAGCAGTGTTTTAATTACACTGAATATTAATATCTTTATCAGATTAAATTTAAACTTTCTGAAAAATTCATTGTGAGATCTAGGTTATTCAAATATTTGTTTTATTTAATATACTTAAGAAAATAAATTCTAGGTAAACTATATCAAAGAGACTCAACTGGGGCATTTTGACATGACGGGACATATTTTTTAGATTAATATTCCATTTGTTGTAGGTCTAAAGAAATATATTGTGTGCAAAATTTCAGATCATTCACGTACTTCGTGTTTTTTCAACAAAAATAATTCTAACTGTGAAAAATGACCTAAAATTTAAAAGCGTTGCAACGCTTTTAAGTCAAATCAGACTAAATACAGTGCAAAAAATATTTCTGACCGTTTATATTTCTTAGTTATTTTTTACATATTGTTCTGTTATATGTGTCCTAATTGATCTATAAAAGAAATTCAAAATATAATGTTTTTAGGCATTTGAACCTGGGTTAAGTTCCTTTAAAGGAATACAATATAGTGGTGGATGAAAATAAAGTAAGACATTACTATGTTTAAACTTGGTAAAAGTTTAGTGTTCATATACATGAAAGGTGTACATAATTGAGGGACATGTGGCGCATGCGATAATTCTTTAGATGTCAAAAAATATTTATGGTAAGATTCTAATTATAGCAATTAGCAATATAAAATATCAAACCAATATTTCATTTTAAATTACAGTTTTTGATAAAATAATCGTATGATGTCGTAAAACCTTTAATGGCTTTTGCGCTGAACGTTTCTTTAACAGTCATGTTTTATAATACACGATATTTTTTTGTACTTTTATCTTATCTGACTACGATGAAATTAACAGGCAACACGTAAGAGGTGTCAAAATACCTATGCTCTAAATTTCAACGATAATGATTCCCTCACCAACCAGATACAATGTATGATAAAAACGTAGGTGTTGCCTTATGGGTGTGGTTTAGTGTATTTTCAAGACTATTAAATCATGATTTTAAAACAACACCTGTCGTAAATAATGTTCGCCACCTGTGTTTGGTTTCGTATTTAGGTTCCATTCAATATACCTAATCACCCCTTCCTTCATTATTAATAAAAATGAATTATAAGATATAAGATTGAAAACAATGTGATAAATAAACACGTGTGATATGAATTTAAGATTATTTACCTTTGTGTATGTTAAGAATACCTTAATTGTTTGGGTGATCAAAGTTGTTGAGGCTGTACAAGATTGTGACGGCATTGCGGAGAAATTAAAGCGTCGGACTAGAAATCTACGGGTCTGAAACCGCGTGGGACCAAACCCCGTTAGGGGCAATCCGTTGTTTCCTTGGACAAGAAACTTTACATTCATTGCTCGGTACTGTTTGGTTACAGGAACAGATCTCACCTTATAGCTTCCTACACAATCGAACTAAAATAAATTCATTGTCTATAAAGACAGCACGAAAATTATTTGGTTATGTCAATACAACTTTTATATATACAATAATTATTACGTTTTCTTATATAACAACAATATATACCTTTCTATAACGACTAGAAATAATTTGCGTGATTTGAAGTATTTTATTCAAAATATACTAAATGTGTGATTTACCAATAAGTAACAGCTTACGGTATGTTTTTGCTAAAAGCTCAAATATAAACATTAGGCTGTAAATATCTGAATGTGGAAACTGTTATGTAACACTTCTTAGCGCGTTTCGACTGTTAAGTAAATTATGCAAATGAAACAAAATAATTTCCCTGTGAGAGTTTATATTATCTACAAATATAACTTAATGGCCACCGTGGTACATTTCTAAATTTTATTCATTTACTCTGTGTGAGCTTCTACATGAAAATGTTTATGTCAACCTTGAACATTAAACCCAGAAATATTGAAAGTTAACCAAAGATACGTCTGCCATTTGTGTAAATTTTGATAAAGAATCTGTTTGTTTTAGACTTGTCAAAATGATATGTCACAACCATGATTTTATACCGACTACTGTGTATTTAATTAAATTAAACCGATAAACATTTATAGTTCAATCCGTCATTTTAAACAAAGAAGTTGTTTGACCTATTTAATAAGGCAACATATTTGAAAAAATATATGCGCACATGTTTATTTTATATCTCTCTGTTTCTGAAGCGGACAACCTTTTTTGTTATCGTCATATTCTAAGTTCAAATGAATTCACATGAAAAGTATTTTAATTCATCAACCTCAAATAAAAATACATGTAATACTATATACACCCGGGCCAATGAGCCTGTAAGTCACAAACAATTCGAATTTTTTTTTGTGAAAACACGTAAGCAATATTTCAGAAATATACAGGGAGAAAATAGAAAGAAACAAAAATGTGTTGTTAAAATGAAATGCCCCCGGCTTAGATTCTTGTCAGTAACGATTTTCCAAAAAATGTATACACATTCACTCAGTTATGGACAGGAAAATTGTAAAATGTTGCCGTGTTGGAATTTCTTCTCTATTTTTTTCACCTGTTTATGGATGGTAATGGAAAAATAGAGAAAAACAGAATCCCTAAAGAAAGCCTAACACGGCAAAATTGAAAATGTTGCAGGCTCGGTTTGATTTAGCCTGTTCATGGACGGTACTTGAAAGTGAAAGTTACCGTCCACGCCCCCTAGCACCGGATTAAGCAGAATTCAACATTTAAACACGAAAATGGTGAAATTTTGAATTTAGAAACATCCGCAGATGTGTTCATACGGCGGTTATCATGGAACCTTCAATGTGACACAGTAGTGTCATTCCATGAAAAGCGGCGTATGGTCCCCAAGTTAAAAAAAATGCGTGTGCCCTAAACGAGAAAACAATGGGCGGAACTAAATAAAATGGAATTTTGAAAGGGGATCCGAGGTTATGAAGCCTGCATATCACAGATAATACGTCAAAAGACAATTTAAAAAGCAGGCAACATATCCTAAGGGTGATTAGACAGTATTCATGTAGAAAAACTGGAACCATCCAAGTTGAAAAAGGCCAAATAGAAGAAACTAAATATACCAGATTACATGTATACACAACAATTATGTCGTGCTGAACGATCTTCAAGGATCGAAAATATAACATCCTCATAACAAAATTGAAAATGTTGTAGGCTCAGGAAAATTCAAGCTACCGAAAATACAACTTTACACCGGTTTAATAAACAAAAACAGGCAGAATAGTTCAAACGTTCCACAATATACAAACACATTTGTATACTTTATATTGCGTTTCCATACAAATAAACATATATAGCACCCAATTTGTGGGTGAATAAACTTCATAATAGTACAATTAAGTAGACGATTGAATACTTCGACATCTTAAAAAAATGTATTAAGATTAAGTTATTTTTTACTATAGACTATAGTTTTTGCTTTTTGTTATTAAAACTGTTCCTATAGAAAATATGTATGCAAAGTGTATATCCTTAGATACGTGTACTCTGTGGAAACTCTGGAACTTACCTTATAAACTTTAAATAAAAATGTTAAAAATAAAAGTCATGACCACGGGGATGCTCAAGCACAGCATTCAGATTAAGGAAAACTTATAAAGATGATTTCATTCATACAAATTGCATGACTGGTGGCATTTGTTCTGAACTTTAAATTACCGTGCATGAAACAAATAAAACTAACTATGTTCTAAAATGTAAAAATATTGTGATGAAAAAGAATAGACCGACAAAGATTAAAACCAAAGTGTTTTAAAACTTAAGAATATCTGTCAATTTGTGTTTTACCCCCGCAGTTCCAACTCGATTATCTTAATTTAAAACTATTTTAAAGGAACTAATACAACAAAACTTAAGTTGGTGGTAACTGCATTAATTATTCTCTGAACAGTGAATTGTTTAAACACAGTAATCCACTAAGTAGTAAATTACTTAAAAATGTTGTTTTGATTTGTTTTTCTTTTGAAAACAAGACTGTTCTCTCTGGAGAATTCTTAATAGTTGCATCATTTTAGTCATATACTCGCAGTTCTGGAAAAATATTCTGAGCGACAATTAGGGATTTGGTATCACTTGAATTTATTAAATCTAAACACGCTGCCTTTTTACCTTCAAATTATGCGATTATTAACTTCAGCGTGGCACACGTTGAGGCTAACGGTGATGATGGCATTTGCCCAGGAAATTGTGCGTAATGTTTTGTATCGCCGGCCAACATAAATAAATAGCGCATTATTGTCACATATAAATCACAATAGTCACAATATGCAACCTCTAAACTGACATATATATACTGCATGTATATATATATAAAACAAATTTTGTTTCAAGGTTATTTGCCTCCTTAATTTTAATTTGACGAATCTACATTCAAATATTCGATATTTTATGACATTTTCACAAACAAATTCTCAATATAGCCATAAACATATTTAATTTGTTACTTTGCATGAAACTGAACATTAATTTATTTCGTTTAATTGTTTTCTACTGATCGTATTTCATACTTGTGGTCTAAACGCTGAATTTATTATTTGACATTCTAGAACACCTACAGTGTTAATGATAAAACAGCATTTTATTTGACTATACCAGAAATGAACATGTTATTTTATATGCATTTATATTTATAAAGAATGCAATTTTTTTATTTTTCGCATTGCCTGTTAAAATGGTAGTGTACGAGTTGATTTTGTCCGGTATTCTATGTTCACTGTTAAATTTTCTCTTAAAGGGAAACTCAAAGGCAAATTAATGACAAAATTTAAAAATGATCTTTTGTACTAAAACCACACTAAAATGACATTTTGTAAACCACGCTAAAATGACATTTTGTAAAGTCCCAGCATAGAATTCTGTATAAATTCTATATATTTTGGGTTTGACACATGTTTGAAGCTTAAATATATCCATATCTGTTGAACGAAATTTAGACGCCGAGTAGTTTTAAAACTAGTCATGTGATATAAACCAACCCTGGAAGTTAATAACAATAACATATATTGTTGATATTGTATGATTAAAACAAGTCTAAGTTATTCTTTAACGAGTTCACTATGAGAACTATTGTGAAATCTTAATGTTCTAGGAAACAACCATTTTATTCTTTATAAGGAAAAAAGTTTTGTTCCAGTGACTTCCTAGTGTATTCATTTTGAGGACATTTTACAGAATAATGAATGAAAAATTCACAACTGAAAAATGAAAATTTTGCCTGTGTTTCCCTTTAAACTAGGAATTCATACGACTGTTATATTCATATTGTGTTTATTGTATTGCGAGTAAAAGAAAACAGTTAAATACAAGAACTAATTCCAAAACATTGATCGACAACTGAGAGGAAATAAAATATGAAAAACAAGATCAACAATGAAGGGCGAATTCCAATGACGCAACCCCAACACGACACAGCAATACCGGACCATCGGATTCGAACACACATTGGTGCTACATATATATCGCCATTATTGTCGAGTTCAATGTTACGTTTGTATGATTGTATTTCAAGGCTCACCTGAACAATGTATATCCAATATAAATAAAAATGAACTATGTCAGAACTGTTTCATATGATTTAGTCATTACAATTCCACCTGAACATTGTCACAGAATGAACAATTTTACTTGAATTATATATTGGTCTTTTGCATCATTTTTATGACGGCATTTGCTTATTTTATAACAGGTTCAAACAAAAATGTCTCTAAAAAATGCCAACCAAATGTTCTTATTTATGACATAAATATTCACCTTTTAAAGCATGATATGTTGCTCCATTAGAAGTAATACGAAATAACAATGGTGTTATTTTGTTGTTTATTTCCATGTCAAAACTTTAAGGGAAACAAAAACGTTGTTTTCTTTGCTGAATGTTGTTCATAAAAATCCTTACGTGCCTAAAAAGTTACAGTCCAGACACAAATGTGTGAGAATGTGAAACCTTAAAACTGTAAGTGTGACCTTGACCATGAATAATGGACATCAGTCTTAAATGAAACACATCACAATTGTGTGTTTGACTTTTGTGCCAAGTAATTTAAAATCTTTCCATGCATGACATAGCCACAGTTTACCTTAACTCTAAGTGTGACCTTGACTTTTTAGGTAGTGATATGGGCCTAACTCGCAACACATTGCCTGGATGTGGTAGAAACTTGTGCCAAGTTTTTTTTTTTAAAAATCCTTTAATGAACAACAAAGTTACGATCCGGCCATGAATGTGTACATCCTTCAAATTATAAGTGAGACCTTGACATTGGAGGAAAGGGACATGGATCTTGGACCAGACAAGTTGTCTTGATGTAGTAGACATTCATGCCAAGTTATTTTAAAATCCTTTGATGCATGACAAAGTTACAGTCCGGGACTTAGCGGCGGCACGTCTTCTTGATGTGGTAGACATTTGTGCCAAGCTATTTCAAAATCCCTCGATGTATGACAAAGATACAGTTCGGACACGAAATGAAGTGGTGACACGGAGAAGGACGAACGGAAAGACAGACAGACGGTGCGATTTTGAAATGCCGCCCTCCGGGGGCATAACAATTTTAATATGTCCTATTTGACATCTAAGAAGAACCATGTGATCATGACAAGACAAAGAGATTACGTCACGTAAAGGCAGGGGTTTATATCATGAAATTTGCTTTATTTGGATTTGTTCCAATTTCATTTCCGTTCACATGATAAAAGTTTACTTATGGAAGTTTAACAATCACTATGTATTTGTTAACAGTAACTCTAATGGTTGATTATTTAATGATTCTTTAATTTCCCTGTACATGTATTCTTACTTGGCATCGAATCCAATATAAGTTCATTGACTTAATCGTTTCAGGTACCATGAAATCGCAACGACCTAGACCATATTTGTCCAAAAGCAGTCCAAAGCAACCTTGTTTTCTAATCTGTACTGCATATTTGATGTCAATATCAGAAAAATGACAAATCACTGTTTGTCTGTTAAACATCGTAACTTTCTCTTTTATCTGTGTAAACTTGTTGCTTTATTATGATATTTTCAATTATCTAATTATTCAATTAGACCTGTGAAAGATTAATGATGAAACAAATGGCGTTTTTACAGGAAAAGTAATTATTTTAAGACTGTGTAATGAATTAATTGACATGAAATTTGCTATAATTAACAAGAGCCACCGCCGGGCGGGGGCAACGCCCGACATTTTTACTTTTTCTAAAAGCAAACACATAAATGTTTAAATAAATCTAAACATATTTTTAATTAAATAGGACTGTCTTGTCCAAGTATAAATCATTTTAAATATAGAAAAGACAGAGTTAAAAAAATATAAACAGAATTCAATAATTTGACGGTCAAGATCATTTAGAGGTCACGGTCATAACAAAGTTATTCAACATGACCGTTTGGTCACAAGTGTTGTTTTGTCAAAGTATAAATCACATCCGTACATAAATAATACAATTATGACAACTTAATCGAAATTTAAATATTTGACCTCGGTCAATGTTATTTAAGCTCAAGGTCAAGGTCAGTTCCACCGTTGATATTGTCTTGTCCAAAAGGTTTTGTCCAAGTATGAACATAATCCATTGATTAATTACCAAGTTACAGCCAAATACAACGTATAGTTAAAATCAGTGTAAATCAATAATTGAACTTCAATGTCGGTCTCATACATAAGTTAATGTCAAATTCAGTTTGATCTACATGAACGTCCTGATCTAAACGATGTTTTGTCTAAACATGAAGTTAATTCATTTATAAACAACAGAAGAAAACAAACAAGATATTTTAATTGATTTTACCTAGATAGTCAAGGGGTCTAAATTATTCAATATGTTTGTTTGGAAGCATGTCTTGATGACAAATTAATGAGTTTTATATACATCAAGATCTTATTCTAAAGAATGTTGAGTCCTAATATGAAGTCAATCCATTTATATGAAGTCAATCCATTTGTTAATAACAAAGAATCAGCCAAATGAAAATTTCATTACTTTGACCTTCCAAGCCAAGGTTAAATTAAGAGTAACAGTCAAGGCATGTCTGCTTAACTTCAAGGTCTATTCTAGAATATTATTATGTTTAAGTTTAACAAAATTCCATTTAAAAATAAATTTAGAGCCACTAATAGCAAAAATGTTTTAAAAAAACTGTCAGAATTAAGACGTTTGACCTTGAAAACAAAGTAATTTTTTATGACTAAAGGTCATACTGTAAGTCTGGTGTACCTGCAGGACTTGCCCATAGGTTTGTTTTGGCCGAGTATGAAGACAAAACAGTAAGAACTTAAAACCTTATGATCAAAGCGGCAACGACAACGCCGACATATGGCTGTAA
This sequence comes from Ruditapes philippinarum, assembly GCF_026571515.1. Lineage (NCBI taxonomy): Eukaryota > Metazoa > Mollusca > Bivalvia > Venerida > Veneridae > Ruditapes > Ruditapes philippinarum. Next base: position 140,212 of record NW_026863340.1, on the reverse strand, counting down.
CAATACCTCTTTAAAAAAAGAAAGAAAAAAAAAAGTCGAGCTAAAAAAGCAACAGTGCTTTAATATTGGGGAACTCGGTGAATCCAACATTTAAATTAATTACGTGTCTTTCGTGGAATATTATTTTGCTCATGTCAATACTGAAGTAGAAAGATATTACTACTCTCTTTCAAAACGCGTCTTGAATATATTCTCACAGGTGCACATACACTTACATGTTTATAGTAAACAATGACAAAGAATTGATCTTCATACCCCCTATATTAATATTTCCAGGCTATGCAATGAAGCTGTGTGTAGTTCTGGGAATAGAATGTCGTACAGAAAATATAATGTGTTGTGTAACTTCATAAACAAGGTGTTTTGCATTTAATAAAGAATACCCTGGTAAAAAGAGATAAACGTCTTTGAAATATTTGATATAGTTAAACCGTAACATTTTTAATTTTGCCGTTTTAGGGCGTTTTTTTTGGAATTCTTTTTTTTCTCATAACAATAAAAAGTTATAGCACATGTACAAGTCGGTAATCATATACATGTACCTGGAAAAAATGCATAGTATTTTATAACATAAACATATTTATCTTGCAATAAACAATCAATACAATAATACTTTCAAAACTTTTATTTGAAGTGGTGTTTGCCTTCATCATCTCGAAAACACATTACAAAATAAGCCAAGCACACATGTTCCTATTATTAAATTTTTTACAGATATGTTTACTTAATTCGTTTAGCTCGGATATTTATGTGGCAAATGTTATTACCGTAAATTGCTGTTGTTTAAAGTGTGTGGGGTAAAAACGTTGTTTCCGTCCTTGTGCTTTTTATATATGTGTATGGACTTTTTAAATCAGACTTTAGAGCGATTATTGATAGAGTTTAAGCTTACATAATGTTTAATTTACTCTTGTAAATTCGCCGTAAAACTATTATACTAAACAAAACTGTTGTGACATAATCTTTAAAGAATGTATGAACAAGTTTCAACTATATAACTTGTTTATTTGAACGCATCTGTCTTATTGGTTAGCATGACATTTTTTTCTGATATAAATATTTAGAAACTAAAGTTATGAAATACATGGTGTCATATTATACGGAACATCGTAACATAATTGATTAAAAGACAGCAAATCCTCAACAGAAATTCCTATTATATCATTTTGGAATGATGTTAGCGAAGTTTGACATGCAGTTTTAATAATTTGGAAGAATGTTACTCATTTCCTCCCCGAGTTATTTCTAAATAAATAAGTCAGGGGAGTTATTTTTAAATAAGTCAGTGGAGAAATAAGTATTACTCAATTAATTTGGTTGTGATTAATTCAAAGCATCAGCTTACGAACTTGTCCATCAATTTTTTTTATAAAAGTGATATTTTTCTTACATTAATTCATTTGCAATATTAAAGGAGGATTTCCGAAAGGCTTTTATAATTGATATAATAAACTAGAAAAAAAACCAGTATAATTCATCATAAATGCTGTTACAATAAAATTACAATCAATTAATTTTCTTTGAAATCTGATTTCTGTCAGAATAATTTAATGTTTTATCTGACAGCTTAATGTTGTGAGAGGTTTAGTGTACAGATGATGTTACATTGTTTGAAGCTGCTTGCTGTTCATATAAACGTTTAAATGCCAAATCATTGTGATAAATATTTTGGATAAATCATCATCACTTTATATGGCTTAAAATTTAAGCAGAGAATTGTATCTGTTTTCAGGGGATACCATTTTATGAATTAGGAGGTTAATTGTCGAGTGAAATACTGGATTGCATTGGACAAGTACACAGTTTTACCTTATACTTTTCCAGTACAGATTCAATCAAACGAAGACTGCAACATTTAGAATTTTGCCGTTTTGGAATTTCTTTAGGAATTCTATTTCACACTTTTTTGCACCTGTGTACGAGCTTTGTTTCCTTATAAAAGATTTTACGCTTTACTTTTGTTAAGAACATACGCATTCTTTTACTTTGAGGCCATACGCCGCTTCCCGTTGAATGACGGGATCGTTTTGTCAAGTGAAATACTTGATTGAAATGGACACAATTTTTAAACCTATATAGCGCCTCGCCTTTCCAGTACAGGTTCAATTTTTTAGAGGGAAAAGGGTTGTAGTTATGTTTTTTTTAGCTCACCTGAGCTAGCTTAAGGTGAGCTTTTAGGATCGTTGATTGTCCGTCGTCCGTCCACACTTGTTCGTTAACACTCTAGCGGTCACATTTTTGCCTCAATCATCATCAAACTTTGTCAGGATGCTTATCTAGGTAATAGCTCAGAGGGTCATCTCGGATGAAAAAACTAGGTCACAGGAGCTAAAACAGACAAACCTTGTTAACACTCTAGCGGTCACATTTTTGCCTCAATCATCATCAAACTTTGCCAAGATGTTTGTCTAGGTAATTGCTAGGATGAGTTCGAACATGGGTCATCTCGGATGAAAAACTTAGACACAGGAGCAGAAAATAGAAAAACGTTGTTAACACTCTAGTGGTCACATTTTCTACTCAATTCAATTATCATCAACTTTGGTCAGGATGCTTGTCTAGGTAATTGCTCGGATGAGTTCGAACATGGGTTATCTCGGATGAAAAACTAGGTGACAGGAGCTAAAAATAGAAAAACCTTGTTAACACTCTAGTGGTCACATTTTTTACTCAATTATCATCAAACTTGGTCAGGATGCTTGTCTAGGTAATTGCTCGGATGAGTTTGAACATGGATTATCTCAGATGAAAAACTAGGTCACAGGAGCTAAAAATAGAAAAATTTTGTTAGCACTCTAGTGGCTACTGTTTTGATCCAAATATCCTAAAAATTGTTCTGAAAGTTTGTTTTCATTTCTAGGTCAAGTTCGAATATGGGTTACCTTGGTTAAAAAAACTAGGTCACACCGCCCAAAGATGGAAAAACCTTGTTAACACTCTAGTGGTCACATTTTTGACTCAATTATCATCAAACTTTATCAGGATGCTTGTCTAGGGAATTGCTCGGATAAGATCTCGCATGAAAAACTAGGTCACAGGTAAAATTAGAAAAAAAAATTTTGATCCAAATATCCCGAATTTGAAAGTTTATGTTAATGATTTCTAGGTCAAGTTCGAATATGGGTCACCTGGGTTTAAAAACTAGGTCACACTGCTCAAATATGGATAATCCTTGTTAACACTCATTTTTGACTCACCTGTCATGAAACTTGGTCAGAATGCTTGTCTAGGTAATAGTTTGGATGAGTTCGATGCGTCAGGTGAGCGATCTAGGGCTATCTTTGCCCTCTTTTTTTATGGACCCCATTTGAAATAAGCTTTTAGCTTAACCCTTTCCCTCATGAGCATATTGTGAAAAATGCCCGTTTTCATTGAAAAGCCTCCTGTTACAAGTTCAAACTGCTATGAAACTATGAAAAATGCTTCAATACTAATCAAACTTGGCACAAATGTTGACTGGACCATTGCCTTTGTAACGACATGCTCAGTCTAAAATTTCCTGTTACGATGGCAACGAGGGGACATATCAAAATTGCCAAAAATCACCATTTTGCCTTGATATTTTCCATCAAAATTGATTTCATAGTGCTGCAACTTCTTAAGGTTTGAGATAGAGTCAAAGGCTTTTCAGCTTTGGTTACACTTTACCTTATGATCGGCCTGGGGTCATTTTTAGCCTCTCACAAGTCCAAAATTTTCTTGGCAATTAGGGGGACTGTCGCCCCCCTTCAAAACCCCCATACAGAAGTGGGCAAATCCCTATTCTGGCAACTCCCTGATGTATCTTTTGGATGGGGGGCCGCGCCGAAAAAAGGCTCACTTTTTTAAGCAACATTTCTCAAACGAAAACATGTGTTTGGGGCCAAAATAGGACATTTTTCACTATTTGAGCACTATTTGAGGCCTAAAAGAGGGGGGGGGGTGTGTCGAAAGTGCGTTGTTTCGCGTATATATGAGGTAAAGGGTTAATAGGCTATCAATATTACTTTTTTAAAGATAAAAGTGCTCTTTTATCATGTTTTATGATCTCATTTTATATATATAGATTTATATGTTTGTTCTTAACTGTATTATTTTATTATTGTATCATGTGCTATGTTCCTGAATGTATAAATAAAATAATTAATAAATAAGCATTTATTATTTTAATATGGTAAACAAGATGAACAATGAACGCAACCCCCACACGACCCAGCAATAAGAACTGAACGTTCAGTTATTACCAGCGTGTAAACACATGTGCGCAAGTTTCTGAATTCAAACTTATAATAACATGTTTAAAATGTTATAATAACATGTTTAGAATTTTAACTGCTGTTTAGGAGGTAGTATGGGGACGTACACGGTATATTGCAATTACCTAAAACATATTTAATATTGCTATTTTGGGCGTTCTTAATTTTGTTTTTCTCTTATTTAAGATCGTAAAAATAAGTAAATATACAAAAACGGAGAGTATAAAAAACAATTTATATTATCTCTTCTATTTGATGAATATGGAGAACAATTGTTTTAACATAGGTGTCGTTGACGGCGTCACATAGGTTAAATTGTTGCGTGAAAGTTGATAACTAAAAAAAAACCACTCTCTCTGGGAAAATAGGTTGAAAATTCACATACGTATCTGAGATCTAGTCACTGTCCGATGCCCATAACTTGATGAGAACTTTGACAGAATTATGTCCTTTTTGAACTAAGAAAACTACATTAAGCTGGCTCTGTTTGACTATCAAGAACTGAGAGTAGTCGAGCATGCTGCCCTACCCGACAGCTCTTGTTTGCCTACATTATTTCAAAGCATTTTAAATGTTGTTTCGGAAACTTTCCGTCAAATCATTAAATGTTTCATTTGAGATTGTATTAATCGTCTAATAAAGACACGCATCAATTGCTTGAAAGAATCATCTCATTTATGATATTTGTGTCTGCTAAATTGATTTGCGGTGACTAGTTATCAGTCAAAACCTAAAAAAACACTCATTATTCCTTCTCTACAAAGAAGTATTGAATTTGATTAAGTAAACGTAATGCGGTTAGTTGAGGGATTGACCATGATTACAATTACTCATCTCATCGTGTTTGAATGAATTATAGAATAGGAGTAAACATGATTGCAGACAATACAACTAGAACATACTTGAAAATAAAAATTATACTTATTTTTATACGATTAATAAAATTCTCATTTAAATGAAAATTTAATTCATAATTAATATACTGACATATTCAAACAAAGAAATATCGGTGAAAGTGATGTATATCGTCTATTTAAATCCGGTCCCCCTTTCTTGTCCGGGATATAACTCTGATACAACAAGAGATATCAACATGAAACTTTGTAGGTAGATAGATCTCATTAAGGTAGCTCGCTACTTTCCGACCGAAATATGACAATATCTCAGATCTTGATGATTTCTGGTATACAGGCATGTACATATGAAAGCTTTACTTCTGCAGCATTATTCTATAAATAAACAGCGTTACTATGACGTCAACGCGCCCTCTATCGGTGGCGGCGAAATTGCGTCTTTTTTATCAATAAACCGGTCTGTTCTTATCAATTTTCATCCGATTTCCTTCATTTTAATTTTATAATGTTCAGTAAATGTATGTCTTTGTAACGATGTCTTTCTTGAACATTTGCATAATACTCTGCGATTCTACGTTATTTTCCCTCACGTTCTGACGTCCATATTTGAAGCAAATATCGCGCGATATCGCAATAAAGATTGTGAAATAATAAAAAAATCAACACGGTGAATTTTGCTATAATTTTTTTTAACATGTAGTGAAGTCATAAAAGAAAATATTTATGCAATAAAAAATATAGGGTCAAACGCGTAAGATATTTTGCTATTACTATTTGAATATAAAATTAAGGGTGAGTAAAACGTAATGATTTTGGTGACGTCAAATATTTTTTTCAAGGAAATTTTCACGACTTTTTCGATAAATATCATACTGACAGGAATAAAAATGTGTGAAAACCATCAACAACAATAGTATTTAGACATGTTCCGTAAAAATGTTCTTTTAAAAGTCCTGTCAGATGCCTGCATTTCGATGAATATCTTCAATTATGTACATGTATTAACAAATCAGGGTATAACTGTCTGCAAAAGTTTGTATCAATCGCTGAAAAACTGCAACGAATGGATATAAATACCTCGAGGACTGAAAGACAATTTAGAATATTGAAAAATATAATTAAAAGGCCACCTAAGTGGAAATTATAAAAACATAAATAAAAAAAAGAATGAAAAGGCTAGTGCAGTCGCAATGTCATCATGTTATATGTATGTCGGTACAACATAAACTTCCGTGTTATCATATGTAACAATTTTGAATTGTATATATCGGTTAGTAGGAACAGTGACATAGATAACATCTATGTCTCTGGTAGGAAATGAATCAAATATACGTTTCAAAAATATATGATCAACTGGAAGTAGCAACGATTTGTACGTAAGTCATGAATCACTGATAGCTGATAGTCTTAATTATATTATAAAATCTAGCAGACATTTAATTCAAAAATTTTCTACACGTATAAAAATTCATTTATTAACAGCCATCAGTTATTCTATTTTCTCTCGCAGCTAAATAACCCTGCACTAAGCGTGAGACTCCGTTTTAAAGCAGGAATCACGCTCTCATGCTATGGCTTTAATTTCTCAAGTATTTCACATAATAACAGATATTTCTTATTTATTTTAAACTAGCTGACTCGCGGTATGCGTTTACTAGCGCATTTTTGAGGCGACCTGAAGCCGCGACCATTTCTCGATTAGAGGCGAAAGATCCGTTTATTTATTTTGCATATTAAATACAGATTCCCTTGTATTGAAGGCGATTATGTAGGATTCTCAATTTGTGTGAATATGGTTGTGGGAGAAAGCTCGTTTTCTGTCTGCACATAATGCAGCGCTATATGTAGAGCCTATGAAAAAAATGAACTATGCATTTTATGTTTTATATCTTCTTATTTTTTAATATTGGGTTTAACGCCACTTTCAACAGTATTTCAATTAAAGCGGATAGAATTTAACGAAACCAGTGTTTCTCACAGTATCAACTTCTCTTTGGAAATGAATGACAGGAGTCCGAGGTGGACCTTGAAACATTTCATACACAGTAAACAATTCTAAAGGATAATCTATAAGTACAATACGCAATCGTGTCTCGAATTCAGCGTAAGACCACTTTATCGATTACACCGTGACAACAGAAGAATATTCAAAGTTAAAAACCTGATTATGATCTCCCTTAACATTTTCACTTATATAAGCGTGTTTCGACGGCTTTTTGTCCCCCCCCCCCTTTGAGGCCTCAAACAGTGAAAAAATGCCCTATTAAGGCCCCAAACACAAAGAAAAGAAAATTTTTGAACATGTGACAGGCTAAAAATGGCCTCAGGTCGATCTTAGGGTAACTAGTAACCGACACTGAAAAGCCTTTTACTTTATTTCAATTCATTGAGAAGTTGCAGCACTTTGAAATCAGTTTTGATGGAAAGAAAACAATGCAAAATAGTGATTTTTGGCAATTTTGAGACGTCCCCCCGTTGCCATGGTAACAGGAAATTTACCATTGAGCATGCTGTTACAGAAGCTATGGTGTAGTCAACATTTGCGCCAAGTTTCATTAGTATTGAAGCATTTTTCATAGTTTCATAGCAGTTTGAACTTGTTACAGGAGGCTTTCCAATGAAAACGGCCATTTTTCGCAATATGCTCATGGGGTAAAAGGTTAATAAGGGAGAAGTCCACTTTATTATTTACATCATAAACACGTGTTTTTGGTGTGTGTTTTGAGCTGTGTTTTTTTTTAAGCAAACTATTGTATTAAAAAATGAACAAGATAACGTCAACATAATACATTATTCATATTCAGTTGTTTAATAATTATATTTTGTATTTGATTAAAATATACAGTATAACCTTAACAGAGAAATGCCCTTTGCTGCCTAGAGTGGTTGCTCTACAGAGGTAAAATGTAGTGGAACTCTTTAGAAATAAATAATACTTTGAGGGCCGCTATGATATACTGTAATGAAAAAGCGGTAATGAATCCGAATTGAGTAATGGTTATATTGGGTGTTTCACATTCAAGTCTGCAGTTGCGAATATGCTTATATATATTTTTATTCAGTATGATTTTGCTTCCAAAATAGTTTATAGTTTGTCACATAAGTGCTCATTTTCTAATTATCATGACATTTTAATTAGATTATAATTATATAATCTATGTATTGCACAGACTTAAAAATGGTAAGCAAAAATGAAAATGAAATAAAGGTTTTTGTTTTTTGTACAGTTTGTTTTTAAATATTCTTAAAGGGACTCCACTGAGGTTGAAAAGCCAAACACATAACATTTGAATTTCTTACATAAATGAGCTGGTGCACTTTAAACAGAAATATATGCGAAGATAGTTAAGAAATATACTTTGAAATAAATTGAAAAACGTATTTTTTATGCTTTTGTTAGCCCGATTTGGGTGAAAAGCGTTTAAATGCTTTTCATTTTGAATAATTATTCTGGAAAAACGAAGTGCGCGAATGCTCTGCAATTTTGCACAAAGATTAATGGTCTAAACCTACATCAAATGGTACATTTATCTGGAAAAAATATTTTCAGTTCCATCATGTCAAAAAAACTCAATGGAGTCCCTTTAACATATTTGAATATTATTTCTGAATTTTATTTATCACTTATTTCGGCACATTTGTATGCATATCTATTTTAATTGTATTTTTACGATGTCCGATTTTTGAACTTTGTCCGGAAATATAAAAGATATCAAAATGAAACTTTGTAGGTAAATAGGTCTCATTGGGTAGAGGAGCAGTGTAAAAAAACATAACTCTGCCTTTCCTAATTTTGGAATGATTGCCTTTCTTCATTTTTACACTTTGAAAATTGTCCAGGATATACCATTGAAACCATAATAGGTTTCAATTAAGAACTTTGTGGTAGATATATCTCATTTAATAGAAGTGCAATGCAAAAGAACCGTAACTTTGCCTTGTCATATTTTGGAGTTACTGCCCTTTGTTCATTTTTATATTTTGAACGGAACATAACTGAAAATATAAGAGATATTAACATGAAACTTTTAAGGTAGATGGAGTGCATTTGGTACAAGTGCAATGCAAAAAAAACATAACTTTGTCTTGCCTAATGTTGGAGTGAATTCCCTTTGTTCATGTTTTCACTTTGAACATTGTCCTGGACATAACTCTGAAACCATAAGAGTTATCTACTAGAAACTTTGTAAGTAGATGGATCTCATTAAATACGAGGGGTGTTCAAAAAGTTCTTGGACATAACTTTTAACTCGTTTATTGAAATTACATAAAACATTGTTGGATAGATCATTATTTTCCAAAAAGATACATACCAATATAAACAACAAAAAATTGAAACTACATCAACAAGGATAACAGAACTAACATACATGTAACGTTTCCGGCGCACAATACGGTGTAATTATCATGTCAACAAAAAACTTCGTTGACGTCGTCGACAAATATAGACCGATACATGTTCATTGTTTCACAATTTTTCAAAGTACCGTCCATCACACTCTATACACCGCCTCCGTGGTCGAGGGGTTAGAGTTGATGACTTCTACTAATACAGTTACCTCTCTGGCGTGGGTTCGATCCCCGGGAGATGCTCGGTAGGTTAGCTCGGAGGAAGGTAGTCTAGTACTGGTGTAACTCTCCAGGAACGATGGTTAGGAAACTACCCGCCTATATGACTGAAATACTGTTGGGAAAAGGCGTAAAATGAAACAAACAAACAAACACTCTATACATCGTTGATGCCGATGATTCCATATTTTAAAAACACTATCAAACAACATCTGTCGTATAATTGATACAGCCTGTTCTTTTAATTCTTTCAAATTCTCAAATCGATGACCCTTAAGTATGTTCCTAATGTGAGGGAAAATAGCATTGTCGAAAGGAGCCAAGTCAGGTGATTATGGAGCAAAGGTTAATTGTTGAAAACCTAGAACATCGATCTCCAGTTTTGTGTGGCAGCCGTATACGATAAAGCCTGAAACTTTCAAGCGGAACACCCGGTCTCTTTTTGAAGTGCGTACAAGTCAGGGCGTTGCACCTGTTGAAATAAAGAAGCATTCACTATTTTTCACTATAGATATCAATGCGAAGAGTTTTTATTCCTTAAAATAATACAATACGTGTTCATAAATAAAATATTATTTGAGATGTATATATGTATATTTATCTATCTATATTCCTACAACTACCGTTAATTTTCTGACAATTTAAAAACATAACATTCATCATGTTATTGACATAAAACTTGCTTGCTTAAATCAAGGCACTAAAATTAAAAACAAATGCCTTTGAATAATAATCTGCATTGATATGTGTATGTGTTGGAACAGCATGGCAGAGGATCATTCCTTTCCTGTCAGCAAACATCACATACATTTGCTTGCCTGCAGAACGTATCGCACAAGCTTTCATGGGTGGGGGAGATAGTGCTCGACGCCATACTGCGGACTGTATTTGCGTTTCTGGGTCATGTAGAAAAAGCTAGGTCTCGTAAGTGCTGATGATGGAGTCTAGAAAGCTGTCACCAAAACGCTGATATTCATGCAGAAACTTTCTTCATTCTATTCCTCTTCTTTCCATCTCGTGATCTTTAATAAGCGGGGTACCCATTGCGTGAACCTGAAGATATATATTATAAAATAAATTAATAGCCAGTGTTTTAGTATTTGTTCTATGAAGGCAAATGTGCAATATGCAAGTTAAACACAGATTATAAAGATTCAATATGCGATGTGTGCATTGTCTTTTGTGTCATGTATAGGGATGCAGAACCAGTTATTAACACACTTAAAAGAAAGGACCATCTAGGTACTTTCAGGAAAAAACGTTTATATTTTTGGCATATTGTTAATTAATTTATATTAATTATTCTCTTTCATATCTTTTGGCATTCTTTATCTTTTGAATTTAGAAGCTTAGATTAATGAGGTCAGATTCTTAATAACAGGGATTTTGTCACTGTGTATATAATAGATAGGTGATTACTTTTCACTGAGATTACAGTTTTTGTTGTATTATATGAGAATAATAATAATATATTGAATAGCCTGATAGGTGTACCTGTGAGCCTCACATAATACTGCACTGGTGTTCTCTAGCTGAATAAGTTAGAATAACAACTTCCGAATAAGTAATATTCAAATAACTTTTAAATAGAGAAACATTCAAACTAAATCGTTTCATAAGTAAATAAGTTTCATAAATGTAGATATGGCTAAAATTATTTTTTCATCCTATTTAACTTTATAATCTTTTGTACCTTAGCATTTTACATTAGGGAACAAAACTTAAAGTGAACTCATGACAACTTAGGCAGGTTTTCTTGCTTGTCTGAATGTAATTTTTCATTTTCTTTATTCTTAGTGCTATTTTAGTATCACTTTCAATAGTTTCTATTCAGAATCACATTTTGCAAACTTGGTTATCATGCACTGGTACAATGAAATTTTGCACTGTTTCATAATATCACATAATTATAAAGTTCTTTTTAAAAAAGAGTTATCTTGTTCACTGAATACATTTCATCAAAACAACCTGTTGTTTTTTTCCTCTTTGTAGTTAAAATTACAATTTTTCCTATTTCTATTAGAGAGTAAGATAATTCAACCAGAAACGTTACTTTTTTGGTCGAGTTTACTAGTATACTTATGTTATCTTAAATAAATATTGACCGGTGGTGTCATCCTGTACATTGTTCATGTATATCTAAATACTGAGATTATCTAATGTTTAAGATAAGTAAACGAAAAATGAAATATCGCAATTCCGAAAGACAGACAAATTTTACCGGATGATCACCAAACTTTGTCTGTAGCATTCTTAATAATTTTTTTTTATCAATTTTGCTCATACTAATTTGATTTGCCCCATTTAAAGGGCCGCTTTAGCTGAAATGAAAAAAAATCAAGTAGTATGAGTCGATTTGCTTTACTTACCAGATGGACAATAACAATGAACTTAGGACATTTGTGAAAAGTAACAATCCTATCATTTTACTATGAAGAAGAAAAAAAACAATAAATGTCGGGAAACCTTATAACTAGAGATGCAAGTTGAAGTTATGCTAGGCTTGTCTTTCCACAAGTTTATTTGAAAAATTATTTCTATCACTAAAAAACAATTGTTTCTAGTGAGCGATTCAGGGCCATCATGGCTCTCTTGTTGAGTTATTGCCCTTTGTTAATTTTCGTTCCGGGCCATTTTTTCTAAACTATAAAAGCTATGGACATCAAATTTCATAGGATGATAGATCTCATTTAGAAAAATTAAATATGCAAAGGAACTGGTACTCAATTTTCATACTTTATTTTTTGTCCGGGCCAATTCTCCTACACTTTAAAAACGCAAATGACTTGAAACTTCATAGGATGATGGATTTCATTGAGAAGAAATGCAGTGCACAATAACTTGTACGCTGCACTTCATTGCCCTTTGTTAATTTTTATATTTAATAGGCTTATTGTACATGTAATCTATATGTCCGTTTTTGTTTCATCATTGCATACCGACAACTTACATTCACAAAAAATAGAAATACCCACCGAAAATGCAATATCTTATGAGTATTTTTCTCTTGTTATTTTGACATTTAGAAATTATTACCGGGAACTTAATTGTAAACCATATACAGAAAAGGGTTGTCTTTACGGGGTTATTGAAGAATTACAGTCTCTTTAACTATGCGTTATTGCAAGATGCGACTTAATCGGTGGCTGGATTGTGTGAGGTTACGCTCATTGAACGCCGCCCTTTCTTGTTGATTTTGTTTTTTATATATATTTTTTTTGAATTACTAGAGGCTCTACAACTCTATTTTCTTGCAGATGGAGTGGTTTGATCCTTGTTGTTGCTTTGAAATTTGTTTTTTACCCCTGGCGTTGCTTTAGTGTTTGTAACATCCGAGATAAGCAAAAATCACTAATCCGGTTTCGGCGCCATATGACCTCTTATGTGTTAGTGCGCCGTTTAACCAGCCAAACAAAGCATACTTGTTTCTGAATATGACAAATGCATAACGTAGTTTTCCTACTCACCATTTTACTTGATGTATATTCACTGTGTTACGTAATCTTGAAATGTTTCAGGACATTGTCAAAGCCATTTCGCTACTTTTTAGAACCAATATGCATATAGACCCTTTCATTTAAGCGATAAGCGTCGGGGAAGAGTTACTACCCTTACCGGATGTGACTGATCGTTCAATTCTGATTATAACATGAACAATTTGACTTCATTGAATCATTTTAAAGACAGGTGAAACCTTAATAATGTTTAATTTTCAATTAACCCTTGGCCATAATACAAATATAAGTGTTAACCTTTTTTGTCAGTTACAGCGTAGACTATGTAAATAAGAAAACAATGTTAAGGAAAAAAATGTAAAACAACATACTATCTGCAACGTTGCAATCTTGAACGTATTGCAAAAAAATTCAATGGAATGGCAGAGAAAATGCAAAAAGCCATGTGGCTTTTAGTTTTTGTTAAAGTGTTTCTGTTTTTATGTTATATCCTACAAAATAGTTAAGAGAAACAGAATAAATAATTCAAATGAATTCTGTCCATTTGTAACTATAGCATATGCTTTAAATGATGAATCGCAAATTACTCTTACAATACCTGAAACTTTTATTTGTCTGTTTATATTTAAAAAAATATTTTATTTCCGTAGAAACAGACGTAGAGTTTAATCTATTTTAGAAGCTGATACGGCAAAAATTGTTTTATAAGATTCTCATTTAAGTACATTTCTTAATTACGTTTATTTTTTACAGAGGAAACAAAACTCAACAACTTGTGTCCTAGTTAATATTGTGTACACCGACTTTCTAAAAGACATGAACATAGAATGAAACTACTTGTTTCATATTACAATATATAACCTTTTATATGGCTAATATAGTTTACCTTCAATAATTAGTTTAATAAACTTGTACAGTTGCAAGTGTTAAACGTTTAACGTTTTAGTATATACTCGATTTGTAACTGGACTTGTGCATTAATGTTATTTGGTAAAAACTTGTTGCTAAAAAATGAAAACGGGATTTTGAATGGAAATGATTATATAAATACTTTCTGGCCATGTAGAATAAATTATTAAACAATTTTTTCAATTTTTATTTTCATGCTTTGTTGTTTTTGTAGTTCTATCCCCTGGTTATATAAAAGACAAACTTATGTCAGACACATTGAACAATTTTGTCTTCTATATAAAGAATTTATCACACGTAAAAAAAGTAAACTAGCAAAACGACTGTCAATGTCTGCGAATATTGCCAATTGTTAACAATAATTATAATAGTGCAATGGGGATTGTAAAAAATGTAATAATGTAAAAGCTTATTCTTTTCCTAAAGGAAAGTGTTATTAAGACTGTGTAATGCACTGATTTTAAAGTGCCTGTTTGAAAAAAACAATCTTTCAAGATATAAATTACATAACAGTAGGAAAACTACATAAAAACTCCATTTATACTTATATGATTGCCAAACTTTAACATTGCTTAACTTACAAATTAAAGTCAATTCAAGAAACATGACGGCACTGGGAAGAATAAGGTTAACAAATTTAATTGTTTTAATAAGTTTTGCACAAAGAGATTTCTTTGTTGAAAAACCTTAATATATTGCAATATTAGCGGTGATAAATTTAAATCATAATGAAACTGTATTGTGTCAGCATATTCACTACGTTGTAACGATTTATGTTTTGACATTTCGTGGTACATATTGTACAGCAATGTTTCAATGTTTCCTTTAAATAATAAAATACATGCATCTTTCAATGAATATCCCACCGATGCATTCAGTTGGTAGCAACAATTAGTATCTTTCAAAATAAAAGTCTACAAAGATGAAAAATTCTTGATACATTTCTATCAGTCTGTATATCAATCATTCTGTTTTACAGTTGTTAGACAGTTGTTACATTTTGGATTGTTTAATGAGATACAATTTGTCAATAGAAACAGGAGCTGTCGTTAGGACAGCAACGCTCGACTATTCTTAGTGCTTGATAGTAAAAGAGTCTTGATAATGTAAACTTTTCTAAGTTAACAAAAGGGCAAAATGTTTCTTTAAATCCATGTCACAGTTATAGGCCTTGGAAAGAGTCCTATTATGATCTCAAAGAAGAGTATAAAATTTCACATTGTTCCAAAGCCAGATGCCAATAGAATATGAAAATATCAGAGGTTGTATGCAAACATAAATGTTGGGGTCATGATGGTGAACAAGTGTTCAAAGTTTCAAAGCCATATGTCAATGGACTTTGAAAAAACTTGAGGTATTACAAAAACTTTAACGCAAATTCTAAGTCTAAAAAGGGGCATTATTCTGTCTAAATGCTTGATACAGTTACTTACTCCTGTCTACAGGTTGGGGTTATGATAGTGAACAAGTGTGCAAAGTTTCAAAGCCATATGCCAATGGACTTTGAAAATATTTGAGGTATTACAAAAACTTTAACATAAGTGGTTACGCCGACGGCAAAGTCGACACCGACGCTCGGGTGACTACAATAGCTCTACTTCTTCTTATCGAATTGTCGAGCTAAAAAAGAAAGAGATTCATTTAAATCAAATCATCTGCTTTTATAAACAGACAAATCTACACTTTTGAAATGTTCTTTAATCCCTTTCCGCATAGCGAGAAGGGAATTATAGGAATTGCTTTCGTCTGTGTTTCTGTCCGTAACATTTTCGTGTCCGCTCAATAACTTTAAAACCGCCGATTTTTTTTTTTGAAATAACAAGTGATCACCCTTATAAGGCGATGTGCAGATCGCAATAATTGGCTTGCTACCCTCAAGGTCACATCAAGGTAAAATGTTCTCCATAACTTTTTGACTTTAAGGAAGATTTTAAAAATAATTTCTTTTATGAGACTTTGGCTTATAATATTTATGGCACAAGTTGGTTTAAGGTCAAGAAGTACACATTCATTACCGCTGCGATAGGGGATTTAGCTGTCCTTCAGACTGCCTTGCTATCATAAGAAAGAACAAGAAATCCACATTTTTCCTTCATTACCATACATATACTTTTTTGAATTGATCCTCCTTTTTTCAAATAAATTCTACATACATGCTCTAATGGAAACGACAACATTTACTATTTTTTAAAAAGTAATAATATTTTATTGTTCAAAATGTGTATACGTAAAATAAAAAAAGAGCATGAAATAGATGACAGAATTCAAGTAAGACCAAACAAGACATGTTAACCGTTGAAACAAATGAGTTTTGCCGCAAATTTTAAGACGGCCCATTCGGGACAGAATTTAGTAACAAAATTAAATTAAATTAAAATAAGATCCTTTGACCTCAATAGGGGTCATCTTCTTGCCAAGACCAATGCATCTACGAAGTTTGAGGGCTAAGGGCTTATGGGTTGTCAAGTTATTAATCGGAAACCGTTTTTACCTGCAAGGTCAATATAGCCTAGACCTTTGACCCCAAAATCAATAGGTGTAATTTACTTGTAAAGACCAATCCACCTAGGACGTTGAATGCCAACAGCACATGGGTTGTCAAGTTATTGACCGGAAAGCATTTTACCTACGAGGTGAATGTAACCATGACATTTGATCCCTTAACCCCAAAACCAATAGGGGTCATCTTCTTGCCAAGACCAATTCACCTACGAATTTTAAGGGCCAAGGGCCCATGGCTTGTCAAGTTATTGATCGGAAACCGTTTTTACGTACAAGGTCAATACGGGTCATATACTTGATAAGACCATTGCACTTACGAAGTTTAGGGGCCAACAGCCCATGTGTTGTCAAGGTTATTGATCATAAACGTTTTACCTACAAGGTCAATGTGACCTTGATCTTTGACCCCTTGATCTTTAAGTCAAAATGGGTCATCTACTGGTCATAAACAATTCTCATATCAAGTTCCTTGGACTAAGCGTTTTCCGGTTATTGATCGGAAACCATTTGGTCCACGGACCGACTGACCCACAAATGCAAAGCAATATATCCCCACTTCTATGAAGGGGGCATAATAATGAGAACAATAAAAATATGAAGTATAATCAACATGAAGAAAAGATATAGCAAGAATTGATATAAAAATGATTAAGATAATAAACCAATCTATTTGTTCTCCTTTCCCCTACTCAAACTGTTACAACATATATTTTGCTTCCATTCTATTTCGCCCTGATTTTTTTAACATATGGCTTTATTGTACATTAGCGACCGAAGACACATTAAACATCGCGTATTTATGAGTATATAATTCTAAAAGTATTGTAAGGCGTAATATTCCTAAACCTATTGCAATTTTTCACATGTTAAGATTCTTAAATACTTATTTAAGTGTTTTGATTTTATCTGATAAATAAACATAATACCTTTATTTATTTTAGCATTGTCATATTTTGATTCACTCACATTAATATCAACTGGTATTTGTGACGGATGTTCCTTACAAGATCAGAACAAATTGTGTTCAAGTTTTTATTTAGTCATATGCATCTGTCTCATTGATAAAATGTCAAGGGTTTTTTATTTCATTATTTAAGGTATGAAATAATCTTTCTTATCTTACAGAACGCTGTTATACAATTGATTATAACAATAGCAAATCGTACAATGAAAATTTACAATAATTACATTCTGGATGATGTGCAAAATTTGACAATGAGGAGAATAATTGCATTTTAACCTTAATATGTCAGTGGGGAAATAAGCGTTAACCACTTAACTAAATGATAAAATTAAAATGTCAGTTAACAAGATTTTTTTAGCTTTACATTTCGTGATATACGTGTTTTATTATATTGACTCATTTGATAAAAATATCTATTTCTTTCAGGAGAGCTTCATGAAAATTTTAATTAAATATGTACAAACTTCTTATACAAAGTATACTAACAATTATTACCGGTATACTGGTTTTTATTATTATTAGGTTTCCTCTCCTCTGGCTCGTGATATCATTGTAAATACATGTGTAATGTTATTTCATCATTTCAATTTGTAAAATGTATATACGTGTATATCTAATACATGTTTCTAAATGTAGGGCATTTCAACAATTAGTTTATCGATTTCTTATGATATTATTACCATCACATATTTAATATTTTAATTGTTACCGGGAAATATGTAATCAACTTAGAACTATCCATTAATATGAATAAAAAAATAACAAAAAAAACGCAACAAAAAATAAGAAAGACAGAGAAGAAAATCTGAAATACGTGTTCTGAATCCAGACAGAAAACAATGTGCTACAGTCCTGGGAAGATATTTAAAGAAGTTTGACTAAATAATCAAAGTCAAACTTTTGACGCAGTTAAACAAGAAAAAGCAGTAACTGAACTTCAAGTGAAAGACATATTAAACAGGTATTTCGTCGAAATGGACAAAATATGAAAAACAAAAATCAATCAGGAAGGGGGCATTCAATGAGAATTTTTTATCAGGCAAAGAAAATAAAGAATACATGTGGGGTGTTCTATAGTATCTTATGTTTGACCACTTAAAACATGCATGGAAGCATAACGTGTGATCTGAAGAACATTCCTGTTGTTGTGAAGATCTTGCTGATGTTTCTCTCATCAACTCTCATCAACTGATGAGTTTCGCAACTTGTTGCTTCAATGTCACATTTTCAAATGCTTCTGCTAATAAATATTAATAAAATGTAATGTAATGAAAATAGATCCTGCATTTATGAATATAATACAAGAGCGATCAGTAATCACATGTGTTTCTATTATTTCCTATTATATATTATTATAGTAATCACCCCGTTCATGCTTTGACTTGTGTCCTGTCCTGTTTTTATTTGGGTCCTGCTGGGTTCCTTGCCGTCGATCCTATGTTGCTGGGTCTAATGGGGGTTGAACGCCGTCCGTCCCAACTTGTCTTCATATATATATGTCTCATGATTGCCAATGGCTTGCTGCCGCTACTGTGTAGCAGGAAACACAAAAACATAAACAGGGCAAACGCGGTTTTCATTCAAGGACAATAACTCAGTCAATAATCACTCAAACGGAAACCCCGTGTAATATGAGCAAGTACTTGAGCTATCGGTCAATCCTATAATGTTTCATTGAAATTGCATTAGTAGTGTAAGTGGAGTAGTCCGAACAAATGTCAACTGTGACAAAAATCATTGAATCGGAAAATGCCAACGATCGATATGCACAAATCGATGAAATCATTTTTTACAATTTTAACATTTATTGAAGTTTAGCAAGTTAAAATAAGAATAATATTTATTTTGTTTCAGGCACCTCTGATAACTGCACATGCCCAGACAAGATAAAGGATTTGGCAATCTTAATTTTCTATACACAGACAGACAATTATCTTTGTCAATCAAACCGAGTCTGCAATTCTCATGTAATTTGTTGTGATTTATGCTTCCGATGGATCACTTTGTTTCTAGATTTTTTCATGATGTACATCGCAGTTATAATCAGCTTATGAACATCAATGGTCACATTTATGCATATCATAGATTAAAGCACATACTCTAGAACTAATAACTTCATCACAAGCTAATTCTAAGGAATGGTTAGCAGAATAGTAAAAACGCATAACAAATAGTGAAAAAGAAAGAGAAACAGCTCTTTCTTGTCCAATTTCATAATAATACTTTATATGGTATTGCTACTGAAAGCAAAGCAAAACTGATGTTAATCAAATCATCAGGTGCTTCACAAGACCTCATTTCTCCCGAGGCAATTGATACTAACATTTTTTCATTACCATAAAATGGAATTCATATCAAACTTAAGCAAACACATGAGCATTACTCGGAAGTTCAATGTCAATTATTGGTTTCTGAAGCAACAAATTGCTACTTAATCACATACACCAGAAAAGACTTCGATTGTAAACTTAGACCTTGACCCAACTGACCCCTAACTCCATCCAAAGGAAGAATATCATGCAACTTATTTCCTACCAAATATGAAATAAATCTGTCAATATATAAAGGCTGTATGGGCAAAAGTGTAAAAATCTATTTTAGCACTGTTGACCTTGACCCAACTGACCCCTAACTCCATCCAAAGGAAGAATACCATGTAAGTTATCTTCCTACCAATTATAATACAAATCTGTCAATAAATAAAGGCTGTATGGGCAAAAGTGTAAAAACCTATTTTTAGCACTGGTGACCTTGATCTAACTGACCCCTACCTCCATCCAAATGAGAATACCTCAATTTTATGTTCCTACAAAATATATAAGACATCTGTCGATAGAATAAGGTTAATACACCTGTAAAAATATACAAGTGTAAAAAATATATTTTTGACATTGGTGACCTTGACCCAAATGACCCCTCACTAAAGGAAGAGGACCTCCTTTGGTATGACTATTATAAGCATGAAAGACATTAACTTAAAAATAAAGGGTTTATGAGCAGAAATGTTTAGATTTATTTTTTTACACAAGTGACCTTGACCTTGACCTAGAGACGCCTAACGCCACAAAAAATTAGAGGACCGTTAAAGATATCCACCTACTAAATATGAAAGATATCATTAAATAAATTAAGTAATTAGGTGATTTTTTTTTTATAAATCCAACTTGGCGGAATAGGTTAACCATACAAGGCCCTATTTTCAAAGTGTTAAAAAGGGAAATTACTGGGAAAATGGATGGCACATTTATATAACTTGGCAATATCATGTACATTGTATTGATAAGTAAGTGTGAAAATTATTAAGCCATTAGTTCAGATAGAACATAAGATATTTCCAACTTGCCGGTTTAGGTTAACCATTATTCATTTTCTAAGTGCTGAAAAGGTCCATAACTTGGTGCAAATAGAAGCCATAGTTATGTAACTTGCCCAGATCATATACTTTGTATGGAGTAGTAAGTGTGTAAATTATGAAGCCATCGGTACAGGTAGAACTTAAGAAAAATCCAACTTGCCGTTCTAGGTTAACATCGTACGGACAGACAGACGAACGGACAGACTGACGGACGGACGGTTCAATAATTATATGCCCGGGGGCATAAAAATGTACATTTTGTGTAGGGACCAGCACTGATTTCTTATCATTATCAATAAATCCAAGATAAGACATTAAACTCACTGTATCGTCAATATTGTATTGACAAAGGGAAAAAGTGCTGCCTAGAAGTAAAGAATCATCAATATAACCTGTATTAACATGACCTTTCTGTCTTAATGTTGAGTAAACAGGCTTCATCTGTTTAGTAAATAAACGAGGGGCTGATGAAATATCATTTGGAAGAGCAGTGTATTGGTAAAGTTTGTTTCTCCAAAGAAATTTGTGCTACTTTTGATGATCTGGTGCAATATGAACAGTATACTATGCCAATTTAAGGTCAACAGAAGCCATAAAATCTCCTTTATTAATTAATTTAATGGCAGACTCAAACGAGTCCATTTTGAAATGATATATTTAGTTCTTTGAAATTTAAAATCATTCTAGCTTCGCCATCTTTCTTTGGCACTGTAAAAATTGGAGAAATAATTTCACCGTCTTCATGATTCACTTCAATTAAAACTTTCAGTTTTAACAATTTATCAATTTCATTATCGATAACTTCTTGTTCTTTGAGTGAAAAAGAATTACAGATTGTGTTTTTTAAACAAAAATCATCTCTCCACTTTTTCACAAAATATCTCAATCTACCTGCGTCAAACTGACTCACCTTATCAATATTTATTTCTTGCTGCGGTCTTCTTGGTAGTTTTTTGGAAACCTAAATGCACCACCATTTCCACGACCACGGCCCCTCTTCATTACTCTGCCACGGTAAACTTCTCTCGAAGAAAAACGACCTCTGGCACGAGCATTAGGATATCTACCTCTCATTCTTGAACCCATGCGATTGATGTCTTGATTTTTCTTAACATGCTTGCTCACATCATTGCCATATAATAAATCTGTATATTTCTGAGAGGCAGAACATAAATAATGATACTTTTTGTTCAGATCATTTTTTGTGAGTCTCTGCTCTTCTTATGTTAATAAATTTATTTGCCTGACCTAATAAACCTAAAGCATCTGTTCCAGATTCAATTTCATATGCAGATTGTCTGTCTGAAGCCAAATTCAAAACCATGGTAACAATGGCAGCAGCCTTGACGATAGATTCTTGTATAGACTGCATCTTTGCATCAATTGTCTGCATGTTGGGAGATAATAAGTTCCAAAAAAGACTATTTACTCTTGTTTTCGTTAATGCTGTACAATTCTCTGGACGAGATGTCTCATTCATGAGCAAGGCAAACTTATCATCAGAAATACCCTCACGAAACACATTATTTACCAAATTTGCCAAATCGGTGTCAACCTCGTCATCGATGGTTTCCAACAAATCATACTTGGAACAAACACCTTTAAAAGCCCCGGATGACTGCGTCGTCGAAGTTTTCCTAATAGATGGGACTTTCGAGGGCTTTTTGACTGAAGTCACATCCACTGGTTTTGTCTGGTGACCATCAGAAACGCTCATATCGGCTAATTTCTGCTTTGCTTTAGCCTTTTTGGCCTCACGCACTTCAATTTCGGCCATTACTACCGTTAAGTGTTTGCACTACCACAAACACAACACGTGGTAGAAAATACAAAATAATCAAAACCCCAAAATCGTTATTTACAGCGTAAAATAACTAAAAAGGAATAGTTTTACTTTCAAGTCACTACAACGTTATGACAAATACAAAATAAAAATGTAAAACTAATTTACGACAATAGTCGATAAACCTCGTTTATCGGAGAAAGTAAAAACAACGTCTTTACTCTACATGTACGATAGGCGCACTGATTTATACGACATGGTCCGGCGCACATCTCATTTGAGACCGACAGTAGTATGACGTAATAAAATTTTACTGTGGAATTTATAGGTTTTCCAGAACAAAAATTTCTGTTTCAAAAATAACATTGTTATAAAATTATAATCAAAGGAATACACAATAATGATTTATTTTAGGTAGGCAAAGTTTACCTATTACCATTCTATCAAAGAAAATTACAAAATTTTAGATTATTAGAAATTGCAATTAATTGCACACTTCTAAGATCAAGACGAGAAAATCTAACACCAAGAAAAAGAAATGTTGCAGTCAGTTAAAGAGAAAAATCTTTTATTAATGCCGCCGGGTCAGAACGTAAAAATGTTGCAGACATATAGTGTAGGGTTTTCTAGATCTGCCTTTAACTGGTAATTGTCAGGGGGGATAAAACGTCCTCGCATATTTAAAGAGTATTCAATCCAGCAAAGGTTGGTACCGTTATACTGGTTAATACAATACGTGATGGCAACTGCTTCTATAGAGCAATCGCATAGCAAAACATATTACTAAGTTAATTGTTACATCTTAGAGCTTATTGAAAATAACTGATATTTATCTGACCGATGTCATTTATTATCAAGTTAATTATTGAACAACATATTGGTTTGTAAAACTAGCGGTCTGGTCTGCCGACGTAACAATGCTACAAAGTTTGGTGGCCATCCATCAATTACTTCAATTAAAAAAATGTTATAAGGTTTTGGGGTTTTTTTTGTTTTTATGCCCCCGGGCATATAATAATTGAAACGTCGTCCGTCCGTCTGTCCTTACGAGGTTAACCTAGAACGGCAAGTTGGATTTTTCTTAAGTTCTACCCGTACCAATGGCTTCTAAGTTTACACACTTACTAATCAATACAAAGTGCATGATCTGGGGAACTAACATAACTCTGGCTTACATATCTATCAAGTTATTGCCCTTTTCAACACTTAGAAAATGAATTATGGTTAACCTAAAACGGCAAGTTGGAAATATCTTAAGATCTATCTATAATAATGGCTTTATAATTTCCACACTTACTTATCAATACAATGTACATGATATTGCCAAGTTATATAACTGTGTCATCCATATTTCCCAGTTATTTCCCTTTTTTTCACTTTGAAAATAGGGCCTTGTCTGGTTTACCTATTTCGGCAAGTTGGATTTATCTTAAATTTCTCCTAATTGCTTAATTTCTTAAATGATATCTTTCATATTAAGTAGGTGGTTACCTTTGATGGTCCTCTAATTTTTTGTGGAGTAAGCGGTCTCTAGGGTCAAGTTCACTGGTTAAAAAAATAGATATAAACATTTTTACTCATAAAGCCTTAATTCTTTAGTTGATGGTTGATGTCTTAGTTTAATAAAAACATGCCAAGGGAGGTCCTCCTTCTTTGGGTGTAGTAAGGAGTCTTTTGGGTCAAGGTTAATGTTACCAATGTCAAGGTCACCAATGTTAAAAATAGATTTTTACATTTTTACAGGTGTATTGACCTTATTCTATAGACAGATGTTATTTATACTTGATAGAAACATAAACTTTGATGGAGTTAGTGGTCAGTTGGGTCAAGGTCACCAGTGCTAAAAATAGATTTTTACACATTTGCTCATACAGCCTTTATTAAGTGACAGATATATTTTATATTTGGTAGGAAGATAACTTGCATGGTATTCATCCTTTTGATTGGGGAAAGGATCAGTGGGTCAAGGTCACTTGTGCTAAAAAAGATTTTTACACTTTTGCCCATACAGCTTTTATCTATTGACAGATGTATTTCATATTTGGAAGGATGATAACTTGCAAGGTATTCTTCCATTGGATGGAGTATGGGGTCAGTTGGGTGAAGGTCACCAGTGCTAAAAATAGATTTTTACACTTTTGCCCATACAGCCTTTTTTTAATGACAGATGTATTTCATATTTGGTAGGAAGATAACTTACATGGTATTCTTCTTTTGGATAGAGTTAGGGGTCAGTTTGGTCAAGGTCACCAGTGCTCAAAATAGAGTTTTACACTTTTGCCCATACAGCCTTTATTTTAACAAAATGACAGATGTATTTCATATTTGGTAGGAAGATAACTTGCATGAAGTTGAATATTTTTCAACTTCACAAGTCAGAGCAATGACTTGGCAACTTATATTTTTCACAATTACAAAATGCCATGACTTTGTCAAGTTATATAACTTGTGTTTACAATTTTTTGGCAATTTTTCTGTCCATAACGGAGTGAATGGGTAAACATTTTTTTAAATATTGCTACTGACAAGAATCTGAGCCGGGGCATTTGTGTTTAACAAACACGTTCTTGTTAGCTTAATCAAATTATAATAAGCAACTTTGATAACAGTTTACCTAAGAATGTTATATACAATGCTTGTTGATCATCCATCAATTAGTTGAAGCTGTTTAAAGGTTTTTCTATTGTTTGGCCCTAGAGGCCATTAAAAGGAGCCACTAAAATTAATATGAGCAACTTAATAAAAGACTACCTTATAATGCTGCAGACAAAGTTTGTTAACATCCAATTAAGTCAGTAGAAGAAGATGTTTACAGGTTTTTCTATTTTAGCTGAAGCAATCAAACTATTATAAACACCTTTGATAAAAGACTAGCTAAGAATCCTACAAAGTTTTGTGATCATACATTAGTTAGTTCTGTAAGAGTTAATGTAGTCGTACTGTTATGCTTTCCCGCCAAAATTTTTTACATCGGCCAATATCATAGCAAGTCGGTTATTTCCGGAAGTTTTTTTTCAAATTCTTGTGCATTAGATTATTTACAATCACTCATCATTTATCGCCTGTACTTAATTGTGTACCGTCCATAAACAGGCTCATTCAAACCGAGCCCGCAACATTTCCAAGTCGCGTTTTGGGCTTTCTTTAGGGATTCTGTGTTTTTTTTATCTTTTTTTTTTTTTGGAAAAGTTGTTCCGGTTAGGTGGTTTCCTGCTTACATTTGTTAGTGCATGATTGAACGGGAAACCAGCTGCAATCGTGCCAATCGCAACTTTTCATCCCTATCCGTCACTCTTCGGATTAATGATAATAGCCGACGTAGTTCCGATTGCATTCGTGACAATTCGGGCGATTCCGTCATACTGCGGAATCAGACGAAGTAATATTACGGAAATCTAAGCTATTTTCTATTTTTACTTGATTCCGTTTCAATTCTTTTTCAAGACGCAAAAGTTAGTTTCTTTCATAATTGTTTTTTGTCTTTATTAGTTTTATACAATAGAGAATGGTTACTGTAGTAGTATTACGTCTCCAAAGGGCGGTCCTGCTTACCAAAAGATCGTGACCGAATCACGCAGAATATTAGTGCATGATCAAGTTATAAATATTTAGTTCTACTGACAGAGTTTAAACGTCTTGGTGAGGTAATCTAAAAATAGCCCATGCATATCATTAACCTTACCACGTGCTGATCTCCTGTGTTGTCGGTATATCTGTGATCATAGATATTTTAGGTGTAACATAGTTGATACATGCTTATTAATTGGTACCACGTAACGAAGTCTTTTAGTGCATTTACTTGTCTCTAAAGCTGCTATATAAATGAAATAAGCAACTGCCAAAACAAATGACTCTCCCTGCGAAAAAAGTGGAAATGAAATGTGCACACTTGTTTCCCTTCAGTATGATAGATTGATCTCCACGTGAGAGCCAATATTAGTATTTTTACGATTGATTATTTCCTTTATTAGTTTTATACAATAGAGAATAGATTTCCAATCGTTTTTGACAAAAAAATATTCGTTTTTACAAAACAAAGTTGCTACTGTTATCGTCAGCATGTTCCCGTTCAGTTATAATCAGTGGACTTCTGGTCCCTATTTGGTCCAAATTTGCACACATAACACTGGTGCTCAAACAAATGGGCACAGGTGCTCGTCCAGTCTTGGGCTTAACCTACCTATCCATTTAAAAGTGAAACTTTTTTTACGAGAAATAAAAAACTAAATAAACCCTTTATGATATACAAATGCCGTAATTCAAAAAAACTGTGATAATAAATTGAAAAACAAAAAAAACAATTTTAAAGGGAAGGGATGATGGCACAACTGAGCAAGCCTTTCCTTTTAAAAGGAAACTTTATTATCAATTTAATGTTAATATGGCCAAATTTGATAAAAGACTACCTAAGAATGCTATAGACAAAGTTTGGTGATCATCCATAAATTAGTTCAGTAAAAGATGTTTCAATGTTTTTTTTCCTTTTTTAAGCTCTAGGGCCCCCTAATAGGGGCCAGTCAAATTGAGCTTATATGATAAAAGACTAACTGAGAATTCTACAAAGGTTGGTGATTATCCATCAATTACTTCATTAGAAGGTGTTTAAAGGTTTTTAAAGGCTGGGGTGTGTCGGGGACTGCGATTGACTGAATTATCAAGCTTCCTCCGTTAGTTATTACGATTTTACTTTTAAGTTCTCTATTTTCTCTATTGTAACTATGACAGCTTGTCAAACATCAATTTCAGTCATATAGATACATCCGTTAAGAATTTAAGATTTGTCTTGTGAAAAGAAAACACAATATAATTACAAGTTTTAAACAATTAGGTAAAGAAGTAACTGTGACAATCAAACAGTTTCACTTTTTAAACACACTGAAAAAAAGAGAAGGCGACCCACATTTCACCAGCAGTTGAGAAAACTCTTTAAGATGGGACACTAGTCCCTGGCACTGCCAAATATTTTTTTGCCTGATAAGCAAGTAAGGAAAGTTAATTTTCTGTCCACCACTGTAAGGGACTTTTATTAAGTCTTATGGAAGTTTTTTTCCTATATACTGTCACCTCATCTGACGTTCCAAACTTAACCTGGGACAACATAAACTTCATCATCAAATAGAATCAGCTAGAGATTGCTTCTTTTTCTTTGGAAAAGGTGGTTTAGTATCTGGTTCGGCTTTCGTTTGGGTGAATGATGTGGAAGCTTGATCTGTGGAAGCTCGGTCTGTTAAACTCTGGTGCAATTGGCAATTGCGGAGGATAAACTTCAATATGTAATATATATTATTGAATTTTATTGGTAAATGCTAAAGTCTCATACAAGCAGAAAACTTTAAATTTAAAATTTCCATCTGTAAAATTGAATAATGTTTTCCATTTAAAAACATACTGTTACTTTTACTGTATATCATTTTATCTTGTAAATATTTTTTTTCATTTATTATTCTCATTATCCAATAGATATTCTTATTACAGACTTTTTAGATAAATACATATCTATTTTCTAAAATACCATATATTCTATGTCTATCTGCCTCATCCAACAATGGCAAATGTTTAAATGTAGGACCTAATATCAGAAAGTCTAATTATATAATAATGAGTTAATAATAATTTACCAATCATCATGTTAACTGTGAAATTACACTGAACACTGTTTTACATTAACACTTAAAATCATTCTTCTTAAAGAAAATTGGTTTAAATTACATGTACATGTACCTCAGAGATAAATTTCTGGAAATGGCCTGTTTGAGGTCTATCACATCCTTGCTCTCATCATAATTTGGCTGAAAGTTTCTCTTCAGCTGGTGAAGTAAAGGAAGCACAACAGACACTGTCGGAACTCTCTCTTCACACATTGTTGCAAGTTTCATAGGTTCGATGATATAAATGGTAGTAATAAATTAGGTATATCAAAAAACATAAATCAATAATCAAACGAATGAAATATCTGATAAGAATATATATCATAGTAAAGTTAAAACTGGTTATAAATTCATAATATGTTTTTAATTATGTCTTTTTCTAATGTGATAGTTATGAAAACAAAACAGAAATTTCTTTTGAAGAAACTTCATAAACTGACTAAAGACATATCAATATTCATTCTAACCTTAGATATTATATTTTAGAAAACGTTTTATTTTATATATGCTTACCTTTATGAAATCCTCAGCTAGGACAAACACACTGTCTGATAAAGCTGGGAATTCAGCTTCTTCTTATTTCTTTACATTGGAACGTTGCCTGCACTGCGGTTTGTTGCTTTAAGTAGCGCTGTATCATGTCATATGAACTGTTCCATCTAGTCTGAACATCAATCTTTAGCTTATGACATGGCATTGTAAGAAGAACTGGCTTTTCTTTAAAGATAGCTGAAGCAGTGGAGCTCTTGTGAAAGAAAGTAACAATTTTTCTCACTTTCTCTAGAAGTTATGAAATCGATGGTACAGTTAAAGCTAAAGTCAGAGAATGGACATACCAAAGAATATTTGGTATTCCAGTCATTCTCACAGCTAATGTCATGTTGGCAGCATTTGTCTGTCACTATACCTTGCACTTTATCAACTAGCTCCTATTCTTCAATAGCATCTTTTAAATTTTCACACAAGTTTTCAGCAGTGTGACTTTCACTCAATGTTCTTGTTCAATCCTGGCTAATAAAATGGCAAGTAATAGTTTCAAAGGATTCTGTGCTCCTAGATGTCAAATCATCACTTGTCAAACCAACTCCATGTACTAGTTCAGCCACGACATTTTTAACACTTTCATACATTTCAGGAATAAGTCATAATCAGAAAAAAATTGGCGTGAAGACAATTTGTATCTTGGTTCAAGAACTGTGAGCAAATGTTTGAAACCAGAATTCTCAACAACTTTGAATGGTTTTATGTCTTTACAATAAATTCACAGACAGCCCTTGTTATTTCATCTTTCTCTTTAGCTTTCAGTTCTGTAGAAGGTCGGCGGGTTGAAGAACTTACCATTGACAAAAGAGTTGGCTGTGTCTTTTCATGTTTAGTTTCGTCAGATATTTTGGTTCTTTCTATCATGACACTATGTTTTCTCGAAAGATGTGAGCTCAAGTTGATTGTATTCCCCGAGTACTTCATTTTCAGTTTGCACATTTTACAAACACTCCATGATCGGTTTTCTAATACCATACGTCTTTAGTGCTCCCAAGAAAGCCACAATGCTCCCATACACGTGCTTTTAAATGAGGATTGCGGATTTACAATGGTTTCCCCTTCTTCTAAATATTTTGCAGTCGACATTTTTTTCTACGGGAAAATGATGTCAGCGGAAATAGAAGTATAAATATGTGACGAATACCACATTGGCATATTGTTATCGTCACTATCTAAATCCGATTTCATGTGCGACTAAGTTTACAAATTCATATTTATAAGATGTATTTTCTTGGAAACGTGTAGATATCTAATTATAAAAAAAACAAGTTTAAAGAACATCAGCCCATTTCTATGAAATTAATTTAACTTATTGCAAACATGGTCTAACCTAAACCGGAAACGAGATGACAACGATATGATTATTGTCGTGCTTGTTAATTATTTTCATCCTTCAGTCTTTCAAAAAATAGTTTGTCATTATTTTCCTGGAAGATATTTATTTGTGTATTGCGATACTTGTCCACCATATCGATGCTTCAGGAGGTGAAATATGTATTGCATCGCGATATATTGGTGTTTTTTTCTATGCATCGAGGACATGGCGATGAATCGATGAATCGTTACACCTGTATTCTTTACTTACTAATTATATCATTTAACAATATACAATGTGGACGCGTGACGAAGTTTGTAAAGCACTATGGTTTTTATTAGATGGCAATTACCTCAAGTTTAGTAAAATATAAAAAAACAAGATCACCAAGGAAGGTCGCAGTTCAATGAGCGCTACGATATTTCAATATGGATTCAAACAGAGAATACGCATTCCAATGGGAACTTCTTGTACACAGCTGATTTATTTTTTATATTGTTGTGAGAGGAATTTTATGTTAAATCCCTCTCCTCGTTCACAACAGGAAGTTATTCATGCATTTAACGACCAGTATTTAGATGATATTCTTTAAAGGAATAAACCTTATCTTGATAAATGGCTACTAGAATACTTAAATTGAATAAAACCACTCTTCAGACATTACTTTATGACACGAAAAACAAGATCAACAAGGAAGGGCGGCGTTACATGAACGCAACCCTCACCAATTAACCTCCATCCAATAACTTCAGAATCCTTTGACCCACAGTTGGGCATGGAGGTTGGTCATGACCAATAAATGACCCCTATTGATTTGCGGTCAGAGGTTAAGGCATCGTCGGATACCCACGGCCGAACCATTAACATTTATCAGCCGTGGGATTAGAGGTGTGTCAAAGGCAGCTATTTCATTGGCTGCCTCACGATTTCATGAGGCAATTAAAACCAATCAAAACGCTCGTTCTGTACGACGTTCGGTATTAGAGACAATATGGCGACAACCATAGTCGACACGTTAAATTCAGTTTGTGAAAAGTTCAACATCGAAAAAAATTTCAACAAGAAAGTATAAATAATTTACTTTTACAGCGTGATGTTTTCTTTTCTGATTGATATTTGCTTACAGAAGAACTGATTTGGCGATAGTTTTTGCCGTTGATTTTGGCAAGACATGTACAACAGTTTTAAACCGTGGGCGCTGCCATCTTGATTCTTATTGTTTTTTACCTCAACTGTTGAAGAATATAGATTTGTTAAACGCAATGTCATTGGTAGATATTTTACGCACCTGTTGCCGTATATCGACGCAAATCGATTAGTTTTACCCACGGTTGATTGCATGTTATGTAACATGTTTATGAATCGTGGGTATCCGACGATGAGGTTAAGGTCACAGGGGCCTTACGTTCAAAATGCTTGACCGCTCAATTGCTTTAGCATTTGGTTAAAATTTTTCATATTTGGTATTGAGATTGGTTATGACCCCTATTGATTTTGAGGTCGCTAGGTCAAAGGTCAAAAAAGTTTTCCCGCCGTATAACATAGCAATCCTTTAATCCAGTCTGGAGGTTAGTCACGACCATAATATGACCCCTTTTGATTATGAGTGATTATAAGGGCACTGGTTCAAAGGTCACAGACGCCTTGACTCGGTCAAAAAACTTTAGAATCATTGGATTCACAGTCTTCATATTTGGCATGGAGGTTGACCATGACCATTAGGTGACCCTATTGATTTTGAAGTCACTTGGTCAAAGGTCAAGGTCACAGAGGCCTTAATTTTAAAAAGTTTGTCACCTAAATTCTTCATATTTGATATTGAGGTTGGTTATGACTAGTCGATGACCCCTTTTGATTTTTAGGTCAAGGTCACATGGGCTTTTAATATAATAAGCCTGTCTGCTCAAATGCTTAAGAATGCCTGTCCATTAGTGTATTAATTTTGACGTCAGATGTCTAGGTAGCAATGCACTGGCTTACTTCGCTCAGATTTGGCAGAGAGGTTGTCCTTGAGCTCTTAAAGACCACTGTTCATTCTGACAAAGCGGTATGCGGAGTATTCACGCCATGACAGTGGCAGTTCTAGTTGTTTCATAAATACTTTCAATGATATTAAAAAAATAAGTTCAGTTATTTGGCATGTATCATTACATAAAAGAACCATGCAATTGTTCCAAAAATAATTTCACTGATATTTAAAAGTCGCATTGCCCAGTGGTTTGGTAGTGGGATGGGTAAGTTTGGTGCAGTTTACATGTACACAGATTTGTATGGTGTACATATTTAAAAAGTCTTTTCCTCCAACAAACAACATGCAGAGCAAAGATGTTTAGCATCACTTTGTAAAATTATTTTTGATCTTAATTATTGTCGGAATTTATTGGCTAAATAATGTCAAATTTAAAAGCAAATATGGAACCAGGTATTTTCAAAGTCTTCTAAAATATAAACTACACGGTTAAAGTATTTAATATTTTACAAGATCGACCAATTATACCTTTAAGACAATTGATGCAAACTTTGAAAACAGCCGCTTATTATGGTAAATTTAAGTGATGTTTAAAGGGAAATGGTAAAATAAGAGTTCCAAGTGGGTGGGGAAGGATAACATTTTTATACATATAAAAATATTTTGTTTAGAAACAATAATTTTGCTCTTGCGATTAGTTACCCGAATGCTATTATTTGTTTCTTAACAATGAGCAATAGGAAAACATTTTTCATGATAATGATATAGATTTTTTTAGAGTTTCCTCATTACTGAAAAAGAGCTCTTCTAACAGCAAAGTTTTAGTTCTGAAAAATCTCGAAAACTCATAAACCATAGGTAAATTTTCTTTAAATTGTGCATACAAGAGTCCTATAAGGCATTAAACTGCCCTATGTTGTCA
Source organism: Ruditapes philippinarum (assembly GCF_026571515.1). Classification (NCBI taxonomy): domain Eukaryota; kingdom Metazoa; phylum Mollusca; class Bivalvia; order Venerida; family Veneridae; genus Ruditapes; species Ruditapes philippinarum. The sequence goes on along the minus strand of NW_026863340.1, from coordinate 107,189 downwards.
ATCTTGCAGTTCATTATAGTGTTCAATAGGGAAACACCACCTGAAAACAAATTTTCATTCGGGCGTATATTGCCACGCTTATTCGATGCTCTTGTTCACAAATGTAATATAATTTTATTTCATCATTTAAGGTATGAAATAAAAATCATTCTTTCATACAAAAAGCCGTTATACAATTGATTATAATAATACCAATCCGTATAAAGAAATTTTCCAATTATTACATTTTTGATGATGCGTTACTGGACACTGAGGAGAATTATTGCATTTTACATTAGTATTTCAGTGGGGAAATAGGTGTTAACCACTTAATTTGATATTCATGTTATTAAATTATCGATATTCACATATATTTCGTGATGTATGTGGTTCATGACATTGACTGATTTGATAGAAATCATATTTCCATACAGGATAGCTTCCGAAAATATTAATGTTAAGAGTACATAACACTTGCCGGAATTCTGCTTTTTTATCAGTAGGTTTCGTCTGTTTTGCCCGTTAGCCTATTGAAATGCATGTGTACCATTTCATCATTTCAAAATAAAACTTATAGACGCATCTACGATTATATCAAATACAATATTCTATGTTTAGGGCATTTCAACAAATAGTATACACATCGAGTTCTTATATCATTACTATAAAATATGCATATTCTAAAATCAGAGACAATAATTTTCTTATTGATATCATTTTATACCCAGTATGGAATGAATTTGGTTTACCTACTTGCAAAAATATATTGTAGCTTAACCATTTATAATATAATTTTAAAAATTTAATGTTCAATTTCAAATAATAAAACTCATCTGTTCTCACCGATTATTAAGAAAATGAACACAATAAAATCGGCACGTAAAAGACATAAGTAATAACGGAAGTGACAGAAATTATTGCTAATTACAAGTAACAAAGGTAGGCATGCAATTTGCGCATAGCTCTCTCCCGATAGCGAGAGACCTTTTCAAAATTTGTAATTCTTTCTCTTTTTACTCTTTTTTTTTTAAAAAAGTCATTCCTGATTAATACAGGGTCCAGGAGAGGTTACACTGGAATATTGAATTTGTATCAAAAATAGTAATCACTCCCATTTCGAACTCACGGGAACAATTTTAGAAGTATGCTAAGGCAACACTTGAACATGTTGTCATATGGGTGTGCGATCACGTGTTTCAATGTATATTGCATTTGATACAGCTTTTCAGAATTTGTAGATGCTTATGATAGGTACTAAAATGCGACCGAAAATGCAGCCTTAATATAACTGTATAACATTTCCATTTTTATGAACCAATGAGTGACCTCTGCTTTTGACTTAAGTTGTAAACAAGAAATGTTGTTATTAGCATACCTAGCATATACTTTAAATAGTTTAACCAATATGCAGCCTGCAATGAAAATACAACTGCGTCGTATCATATTTTATTTTCAACTGCGTCGTATCATTTCGTAAAAATCATTATTTTCTTGGAAAATAAACATCTCTTTTTAATGAAAGTTTAGTAAATGATGCAAAATTATGTTTTGAAGTTTATGGTGAACTCTGAAAACGAGTATATAATTGATTTGAAGGAAAAAACGATAGATAAAGCAATATGAACTGCGTCGTATCCACACATTTTCATAAAAATTCTGCCCCGCTTCGAGTTGCAAGTTCGCTATAACTTTTGTTTTACAAAATAGTTGTGCAAGCAACATATACCGAACGAAGCGGAAAATAGTGTAGCGTGTTAATACATATATCTGGTTTTCAGTCATTTCCAACAAAAAGAGTTATAAACAAAAACATACATTTTTCGTTCCAAGATGGCGGCGTTTGTTTACATTTTGTAGGATACGACGCAGTTTTGATTCCCAGCCCTGATTTTGTAAACATTCACTTAAATTGTAAACAGTATATATACAGGAAGTTTTTGTTTCGAATATTTTTACACATTTTGGAGCTAATCTCGGGAGTTGGTCCACTTAACCGGCATAACCGGATAACAAACCAGTTATAACAACTTCACCGACTACTAACCCTGCATGATATATGAATCAGCAGTGAGAGATAAATGACCATTAGACGCAATGTCAATGATCATGTGTCACAAAGAAAAAACGCCTCCCCGTACCACTGGACTACTTATTCAAAGCTGTATTAATTATCCAAGCCGGGGAACCAGTCAGAGGTGCAGTGTCAAAGAAATATATTGCTGCTTTACTTAATTCTATTTCATGAAATACTTCCCTGATATTACATTTAAGATTTCCGTTTCGTCCAACCTTTGAACTCGCTTTACCGGAAGTATGCATTTATTTACATCCTAAATGCATTGCATCAAATCACTTTCTGAGGTTTTAACCAACGAGACCACTCTTCTGATATTCCCGCGTGAATTCATTTTTTGTTTTATTGCGCCTACCATACAGATGTTATTATTGAGCTCGTTCACTTTTATTTTTATTTATTTTACGGTGGTTTTTGGTTCGTTTTGGGGCAGTGAATTGCACATGGAGCGCGAAGTAGGTAAAATTACAAACACTTTTTCGCCAGGCCATGTGATCGATAATGGCGAGTCAATGTTTCGGGCTAAATGACCGTGTAAGAAACAGTCGAATCACGAGAAAAAGAAACCAAAACATGGATCCAAATCTGGCATTTTAGAGGAACAATTTAATTAAAAAATTTTGAATCTATTAATGACAAATCCGATTGATTATTATGCTTCACTCTGTTTCAATCCTCGAATGAGCGGGATGCTTCCCCATGCACCGGTGATTTATATGTGCAAGAAGATGAAAGTCGAAACGTTCGTTCTCAGCAAGATTTTTTATCTTTATGTAGGGACAGTACTATAAGTTCCGGCTCAGATTCGGATAGTGACAGGGATTTTCACAGAACCCAACATGTTCAGATGTCTGTTAAACAGGTTACGGATTCAGAGAATTTTAATAAGCATAATAATTTGGGATTGTTTGAATTTTTTGGTGATGATACCAAAGTTTTATCAGAGAAGGAACATGCTGGTATTCTCAGAAAGATTTTTTGTGTAGCAGTTACAGGTGTAGTTTCCCTCTATTTTTGACTTTCTTCATTCAGTGTTGTTATATTTTTCTGGTCCTTCGGGATCATTGATGCCAGCACTATTAAGTGTTGAGAATTAAGTACCGCTCAAGCCGGTGCTAGGGGCGTGAGGGATGTTGCACTTGTGCATTATCCCCCATGTACAGACTCAATCAAATCAAGTCTGCTATTCTTATGTAATCAGGGTGAGCTTTTAGGATCGATGATTGTCCGTCGTCCGTCCACATTTAGTTCGTTAACACTCTAGCAGTCGCATTTATTCCTCAATCATCATGAAACTTTGTCCAATAATATCTCGGATGAGTTCGATCATGGGTGACCTCCGATGAAAAACTAGGTCACAGGAGCTAAAAATAGAAAAAGCTTGTTAACACTCTAGTGACTGCAGTTTTGATCCAAATATTCTGGAAATTTGTAAGGAAGGTTGTTTTGATGATTTCTAGGTAAAAGTCGAAGATGGGTAATCTCCAGTCAAAAACTAGGTCACAGGAGCTAAAAATAGAAAAAGCTTGTTAACACTCTAGTGAGTGCAGTTTTCATCAAAATATTCTGGAAATTTGTCAGGAAGGTTGTTTAGATGATATCTAAGTCAAGTTTAAAGATGGGTCATCTCCGGTCAAAAACTAGGTCACATGAGCTAAAAATAGAAAAAGCTTGTTAACACTCTAGTGGCTGCAGTTTTCATCCAAATATTCTGGAAATTTGTCAGAAAGGTTGTTTTGGTGATATCTAAAATATGATCAACAAGGAAAGGCGGCGTTCAATGAACGCAACCCCCATATGACCAAGCAACAAGAACCAGTGGCAAGGAGCCCAGGCGGACCCCAAACAAAAACAGGACAGGGCAAAGACAGAGCACGGACAGGTTAATCACTAAATGATAAATAATATGTAACTGATTAGGAATTCAAAGAAAACAAATAAATTATTGAATAATAGGCCCACAAAGGGGAAGGAGACCGGGGGAAGGGGGGGGGGGCAATCAAAGAAACAAAAACTAGAGGCAATGGGGAAGATACTTACCGTAGACGAGAAAACAACAAGGGACACAAGCAAAAGTGCCACCAAAACAGTATGAAACAACATAGACATACATCTGAGGAACACAGCACGCCGCCTTGGAACGGTCAGCAGCATAATAATGACTGCTTGGGAGTTTAAACCGGTTAATGGTGCACAAAACCTCGCTCTTAGTCCCACCATGTTCCTATAAACGAGACAGTGTAAATAAAATGAAACCCCGCCAAGTGAAATTCTAACAGTTGTTATGGTTACAAAAGGTTAAATAAGTAAAACACCAAAATGATCATGTAGAAACATATAAAATAAACCCAATGACCATAAATAGTACTCAATGTCCTAAAGGAAGACAGAGCAACAAGAAAATCACCTACAAGGGCCCGACGAAGCAAGGCAAAAGACGAACATTAAGACAATTCAGTCCCATAGGGCTTTAAGAACTGTCCATCATAGAGTCTCCCACTTGGTCCGTCAGATGTAATCAAAAGAGGAAAGCGTAGTGTCCAACTGTAAAAGGGTTGGACACTAAACATGCGGTATGTGTTAAAATAGTAGGGTCATAACCTCTTTTAATAAAACGTTTAATGATTTTAGTAAAAACAGCAGAAAAAATACCATGACCCAAAATTTTACGAAGTTTGTAAATCACATCGCCATAAAAACCAGGCTGGCTAATCCCTTGTCGCAGAAGTGTTTTTAAATCACTATTGAATTTAAAAATTAAATCTAAGTTACGATTGTAAAATTTAGTCAAATATTTCCGTAATTTATGATAGCGGTAGCCCTGTTTTAGAAGCTTGCCGGTAATAAAAATATTCCGCTCACTGAAATCCTTTACGTTGCTAACGTAAAGTGCTCTATACTCGTCAACTTTGAATACTTTACGCGCCACCACAACGATAAATATTAATGCACTGGTTCCCTGTTGTCATCAAATCAAACTTGAATCTTTTCTGGCCATTTTGATATAAAATTAACGCATGCTGTATAAATAACATTTATGATACAAGACGGGAAACCAGACAGGTGTCTAACTGACGACCATAGGACAAATGAACCCTTAAGTCGTCAACACATGAAGCAAAATGTCGTCAATGGGGACCTAAAGTCGTCAAATTTTCTGGTGTTTTAAAAACAACCTTGTTAACATGAAGAACTGTTTAAATCTTAAAATATTATTGAATCTAAAACCAGTAAAAATGTCATTTATTGCAAATTACTCTTGACAAATAATATCAAAGAAAATTTTAAAGCTTAACAATGATATGTAGTTTGATACAATACTTTTGACAAAAACAAATACTATTGAAATGTTGTTATATAGATCTATATTTAAATGTTATGCAGCCAGCAAAATATAGTGAACACAAATAATATAAAATGCTTTTAAAGAACAAATTTACATGTAACGAAAAACCAGCATGAACACGAAGAGCCTCAGTAACCCATGACCTTGACATTTTAAGTTGAACGTTTTGAAGACAATTCCATTACTTTTGAGTATATTATGCTGTGCTTATTAACCATTTGTGTTATACACTCAATATCTGTTTTAAGTATTTTAAACTTTACGTTGCCATCATATACTGCCACAGCGGTTGGATCATATGAGTTGTTAGCCTTGATATCAACTATGTATGACCCCAGTCGATCTAACTCCCGGCGACCGTAATGGTGCATTCCAACTACTTGAATGTTTCTTAGGACAAATTTCTTCATTATACCTGAAGGGAAAAGAAAATCAGTGTAATTGTTTCAAAAATAATGTTTTCGATATTGTGTCTTGTGTGTCTATAAGTGCTGGGCTTCAACTTTCCTACGTACTTTTAGTTCCCTGCGGTCAAAATTGGCCCCTCCCGGGGGGTCTCACTGTTTTATCCTATATGTATAAAGTAAAAACTTTAAAAAATCTTCTGATAAAAACCCCAAAAAGTTAAAGCTGAGATACTTATCATGAAACATCTTCTAATAGCTGTCTACCAAGTTTGTTCAAATAAAGGTCCCTGGTTTAAAATTGGCATTGGCCCAGGGGCTTATATACAGGTGAGCGATTTCAGGGCCATCATGGCCCTCTTGTAAAAAAATAACATTAAATGGAATAATGATAAAAATGCAGAAACATGAAGAAAGGTAAGATAATTAAAAACTTATTGAAATAATTAAGAGAGAAAGGATATAAAAAAAATCTTTTTAACCAGGTTTCCGCTCAATAACTTGAGTTTGCTTTGGCCTATTGACACCAAACTTGGTGTATGGATAGCTTGTTATCCCCCGCCGAAAAGGCGGCGGGGGATATAGAAATAGTCTCCGTCCGTCCGTCCTTCCGTCAGACATTTTTGTCCGGAGCATATCTCAAAAAGTATTTGAGACATCAACTTGAAACTTCATAGTCGGAAAACCCTCATTAAGAAGGAGGGCAGTGCACAAGAATGATAACTCTACCATGCATAGTTATTGCCCTTTGTTATTTTTCAAAATTAATTTTTGTCCAGAGCATAACTCAAAAGGCCTTTGAGATATCAACATGAAACTTCATAGGTGCATAGATCTCACTCAGGAGGTGTGCAGTTCAAAAGAATGATATATCTGCCTTTCGTAATTTTTGAGTTATTGCCCTTTGTTATTTTTCATACTTAATTTTTCACCTGAGTGGAGCATAACTCAAAAGTGTTTGAGATGTCAACATGAATGTCATAGGTGGATATATCTTATCGAGCAGGAATGCTGTGCGCAAGTATGATAACTCTTCCCTATATAATTTTTGAGTTATTGCCCTTTGTTCTTTTTCATACTATTTTGTCCGGAGCTTATCTCAAAAAGTATTTGAGGTATCAACTTGAAACTTCATAGGTGAATAGATTTTACTGAGGAGGGGTGCAGCACACAATAATAATAACCTACCCTGCATTATTTTTCAGTTATTTCCCTTTGTTATTTTCAGCCATCTGTATTCACATAGGTTTCAAATCTGTAATCACTTCAGCCATCAGTTTTCATTACCGAAAGACCTCTTAAAATTGAATTATTCTGCTTTATTACATATACATTTTGTGTACATTCTTCCAATGAGCAAACACATTCGGCGGGGGATGGCCATGTTGACATGTCTCTTGTATCAAACGGCAGCTTGGGATTTCTATCCAGGTTTCTGTGATCAAGGTCAAGGTCACTGTTACTAAAAATAGAAATTCAGTTTCCGCTCAATAACTTGAGTTTTCTTTGGCCTATTGACACCAAACTTGGTGTATGGATAGCTTATATCAAGAGGCAGCTTGGGATTGCTACCAAGGTGTCTGATCAAGGTCAAGGTCACTGTTACTAAAATAGAAATTCAGTTTCCGCTCAATAACTTGAGTTTGCTTTGGCCTATTGACACCAAACTTGATGAATGGGTAGCTTATATCAAGAGGCAGCTTGGGATTGCTACCCAGGTGTCTGTGATCAAGGTTTATGTATTTAGTTTTCATGTTATAACTTGAGTTTGCTTTGACCTTTTGACACCAAACTTGCTGAGTGGCAGCTTTGGATTGCCACTTAGATATCTAGAAGCAAGGTCAAGGTCATTTGCTTACAATAGAATTTTCAGATTCTACTCAATAACTTCAGTGCACTTTGACCTATTGATTGCTGTCACCTTAGAACTTGGTCGTTGAAAACCTGGTTTTCGTTGCATTGCGGCGCTTCTTGTTCTTCACTGTGACAACATATATTTTGCTCCCATTTATTTTAAAGTTAAAGGTCCCAAAATCTTCTTAAACACGGGACCTTTGTGTAAATTATCGACCGAAAGTCTGTTAAACATTGTGTATTTATGAGAATATTAATTCTAAAAGTATTTTTAAAACGAAATAATTACAATTTTATTGGTTTTTTTTTCTCCCCCAATTTTTTTATGGGGTTTTGATTTGAATAATTTTTTATTTTTTGGGCTTTCGGGAAATTTTTCTTTTTTATCTATTTATGTTTTTCTTTATGTAAATAAATAAATCCAATAATTTTTTTTAGAGCATTTGTCATTTTTTAAAATTCACAATTTTAAAAGGACATTATCCCCACCCAAAGGGTATAAAAATTAGTAAACGGGTGAATGTCAAAAATTTTCCCATTTTGCCAAAATTTCCCTTTTTTAATATAAAAATTTATTTCCCCTTTTTTAAAAAAATAAAAACGATGGATTCCAATTGTAATTTTTCGTAAACATTCCATTGGAAGTTACCTGTAATTTCATAAAAAGAATCACGTTTGGGGGCCAAGGTCTTCTTTATATTTTAGGCAGATTTTATCCCAAACATTTTCCAATATGAACTGTTGGTTAATCACCATTTTAAAAGTTAATTGTTTGAAATAAATAGTCATTTCAGCTCAACTTGACCATGAAAATATGAGCATAATGACACTTTAATTACAATAGGTATTTGTGACTGGTATTTCTAACAGGATGAGACCCGATTGTATTCAAGTTCTTATTTCTTCTTTATCTTATTGTTTAAGGTATGAATGATAATATTTCTTGTTAAACAGAACGCCGTTATACAATATGCTCTAAAAACAGTTAATCGTACAAAACATATTTCCAATTATTAAATTCTGGATAATGCGTTATTTGAAAATGAGGAGAATTATTGTATTTTACATTAAAATATCAGTGGACAATAAGAGTTTACCAAGTGTTTACCACTTAATTTGTTGTTGATAAAATTAAAATGTTAGTTGGCAAAACAATTTGTTGGAATATATTTCGTGATACATGTGTGATATCACATTGAAGATTTTAATGTAATGTGTACAAAATACTATTATTTAGTATAGACACATCATTCCGGTGTAGCGTGATATACGTCAGGCCAGTTTTTAATAAACTTAACGATATAAACCCATCTCTTGATGTGTCACCATCTCTATCTCTGGCAAACCGCCATGATCAAATAGTTCTTCTTCGATGCCGAATTGGACACACTAAAATTACCCACTCTTATCTCCTCACGAATGACAATAGCTTGTAACGAAAATTTTACTGTAAAACATTTTCTTCTTGAATGCCATGATTTTTCACAGGCCCGCAATAGATTGTATCGTGTAAACTCACTCAAAGAACTCTTTAATACAATTCCATCAAAAAACATCATTGATTATTTGAAAGAAATATACCTGTACTCTAGGATCTTGATCTTATTGACTCATTTTTATTGTCATTTACAAAATATTACATAACATTTTAATAGAGAAAAAAAGAATCCCTAAAGAAAGTCCAACACAACAAAATTGAAAATGTTGCAGGCTGGGTTTGTTTGAGCCTGTTCATGGACGGTACTGGAAAGTGCAAGTTACCGTCCACGCCCCCTAGCACCGGCTTAAGCAGAACTCAACATTTAACACGAAAATGATGAAATTTTGAATTTAGAAGCATCCGCAGATGTGTTCATACAGCGGTTATCATGGAACCTTCTTCAATGTGACACTGTAGTGCCATTCCATGAAAAGCGGCGTATGGTCCCCAAGTAAAAGAATGCTTTTGTCCCAAACGAGAAAGCAATGGGCGGAACTAAATAAAATGGAATTTTGAAAGGGGATCTGAGGCTATGAAGCCTGCATATCACAGATAATACGTCAAAAGGCAGGCAACATATCCTAAGGGTAATTATCCAGTATTCAAGTAGGAATACTGGCACCACCCAAGTTAAAAATTGCCAAATAGAAGAAACTAAAAGTACCACATAACATGTATACACAACAATAATGTCGTGCTGAACGATCTTCAAGGATCGAAAATATAACATTATAGCATTCGGAACGATATGGCCAGTTATGTGTTGACGTGCCGTAAAAATCCAAACAAACAAAACAAAAGTAAAAATGTCCCGTTGTCACACCTAAATAAAAAAAGATATCGTAAGAAATGTCTTACTTCTCATGAAAAACTTCACTTTGATCCATTAATGAGCTACTTGCCAGGTTTTTCCCCACCAGAATGTAGGTTTCCTCCCTTGTGAGATTTTTGCATACATGTGTATTTTTTCATTATTTCGAGAATATCTATGTTCAGTGCATTTCAACAAATTTTGACTCGTTTTCTAATAAAATAATTAATCTACTTAGTAATATCATAATTATCAAACATTAATATAGATTTTACAAAGTTTTAAAAAAACAGAGACAATTCTTCTTAATTGATATTACTTGTTTAATGAATTGGATTTGTATAGTTATCACTCAAAAAAACTCATTTGTTTTCTTCCTACAAAGAATAATTTAATTTAATGGAGAAAAATGAAGCGATTAGTTATAAGATTGATAGTGAATTCAATTACTAACCTTGTTGATTTAAGAACACATTTGAATAGACTCCATAGCATAACACTATTAAGAAAAACAATGAGTACTTTTGTGATGGGCATTGTGTGTTTTTTATGTCTGTGTACAGACTCAGTCAAACCAAGTCTGATATTAATGCTTCAGAGTGATGTCACATTTTGTAACCATAACAGCTTTTGGACTTTCGGTTGACGGTGATTTATTTTATATACACTGCCTCACAGGAAAGTTTTGGTGCTTTTACTGCTGACCGTTCTAACGCGGTGTCTCCCTGTGTTCCTAAGATGTATATCTTGTTCATTGCTACATGGTTATTGTAGTTGTAGTGACTCATGTGGCTTACTACGTCTATTCTTGTTGTAAACAGTAATTATCCTAATTCATATGTTTTTAAATTTTGATAGCTTTAACCCTTTACCCCATATATACGCGAAACAACGCACTTTCGACCCCCCCCCCCTTTTTAGGCCTCAAAGAGTGAAAAAATGTCCTATTTGGGCCCCAAACACATGTTTTCGTTTGAGAAATGTTGCTAAAAAAATTGAGCACTTTTTCGGCGCCGCCCCCCATCCAAAAGATACATCAGGGGGTTGCCAGAAGGGGGATGTGCCCCCTTCTGTTAGGGGGGTTTGAAGGGGGGCGGAGTCCCCCTCATCGCCAAGAAAATTTTGGACTTGTGAGAGGCTAAAAATGACCCCAGGTCGATCATAATGTAACGTGTAACCAACGCTGAAAAGCCTTTGACTCTATCTCAATCCCTTGAGAAGTTGCAGCACTTTGAAATAAATTTTGATGAAAAAAAATCGAGGCAAAATAGTGATTTTTGGCAATTTTGAGATGCCCCCTCGTTGCCATGGTAACAGGAAATTTAAGACTGAGCATGTCGTTACAAAGGCAATGGTCCAGTCAACATTTGTGCCAAGTTTGATTAGTATTGAAGCATTTTTCATAGTTTCATAGCATTTTGAACTTGTAACAGGAGGCTTTTTAGTGAAAACGGCCATTTTCCACAATATGCTCATGGGGGAAAGGGTTAAATATTATAAGTTGTGAATAAAATCAGTTGACTGCATTTGAACATTGTTTTGTTCTTCGTTGCCAAGTATCTTCAATTTCTGAAAAAAGTATCGCTAATACTCAAGATTTAAGGTATTACAAAAAAATTGTTGTTACACTAGACTAACATCTTTCCGTTAATATGTTGATGGAACATCTACAGGGAGTTAATGTTTGAAGGTTGATTGTTTTGTAATATATGGAGGAAAAAACAATATGTGAGGTGTCTGGCATCAACTCACATAGATGTGCCTTTTTGGTCACCAGGGAATTTATTAAAAATAGATGATGAGATTTTTTTTAGATTTTAGTCAAGTAAATTCCAGAAGGTCATAGACCCATGAGGGCAAATATTTACAAGTAATCAACATATTAACATAAAAAGAATACATGTATAAAGAAAACAGCAGTTAAGTACATGATAGATATTTAAAATTATTATCTGCCACAATTCATCCGAAGTAAATTCTATTTCTATATAAAATCAATGCACATTATTATAAATTTACTTAATACAATAACATGTGATAATTGTATATATTCACTAGCACAAATAGAATAGTAGCAAAATGTGTGATCGTCGTATCTAAGTATAATTTCGGATACTACTACGAGATGAGCTTGTCAAAATATAATAATTAAGAAGTCTCTATAAAATCAATACGTAGATCCTAGTTACCTCTATCTTGACGTTCGAAAGTATCAAGATAAAGTGTGAAAGATCCATAGAAAACATATTACAAAGTATACTCAATATCAAAAATTTAAAAATGATTTATGTGAAGGAAAATGAAGTCTTGTTACAAAAATGAAACACAAGACTTCTGATAGCAAATATGATGATCGTTAAATACAAAACGGTTTGATAGTTAATGAATAAACCTTTGTATGTGAGATTCAAATAATAACAATGATTAATGCATGATACAATTCATGTCTGAATATTAAAAAGTATGCTTGTTCTAATTTTGAAAGCTTTATTGACAAAAATACTCAGGTTTCTTATCATTTTCAAGTTCTCAGAATTAAATAGCTCTGTAATTTTAACATATTTGGACGTTGCCAATAAGAACAAGATATATACTTCTTTCGTATGAGATTATACATTGCACATTCTAAAACAAAATGATATTCATCTTCTATGACATTGCAGTTATAACATATTCTTTCATTCAAAGGTGTTCATTTAGGTTTCGTCGATCTTCCCATTTCTATATTAAATCTATGAGACGATACCCTTAATTTTGAAATACATATGCGATACTTTATTAATGTTAATTCAGCTTAAGTATGGCTGTAGTTGAAAATTTGAAATGCACCTATAAAAAGTAGCTCTACTAGAAATTTGAAGTCTACTATCCCAATTCTGTAAAAATTGATCTTTTTAAATTTTTTGCTTTCACTAGATTTTAAAAATTTCATTTTTTGTTTTAAAATTTTTTTAAATGGGGTTTTAGATGTATACGATTTGGGCAAAAAATTTATTTAAGTGCACTACAATTATCTTTAAGTTTATTTTCCCTTTTTTTATAAAGTAAGGTTTTAAATCAATAAATTGATTATTTAATTGAACTCCAAATATAAAGTGTCTTCTAGTTTCGCAAAATGTATGCAATTGTATTTGTATACATGATATGTTCTTAGCTTCAATAGAATTTTACAAGAAAGTTGAATGTAAATAGATGTTATACAAATGATTAAAACTTCACTTTGCTTAAACAATTTCAAGTGGTTACGTTTTGAGTAAACGATAGTTCATTTTCTGTCACTTTCACAATGAAAACGTATCATTTTGATAGTTTAACTACTCTTGCTCTCGAGAGAATCTAGTGATATAATATAATATAATATAAAAACCGATGATTGAGATATATAATAATTTACAAAATAAGGTTAACCTAATAAGTTTAGCAACTTTTAGACATGATTATCTTTCAAAATAATTATAATTGTGTCATGTTTTAAAATGGGCATCGGTGTAATGGGTGTAATGTTTCTAAGTAAATTAGTAAACTCTCCTGAGAGCAATGCAATCAAATCATATCGAATTAAGTATTGTACCGGCTCAATCAAATATGTAAAACAGTATCAACAAGGAAGAGGGGCATTCAATGAACGCATTCCCCAACACAGGACCACCAGGAAGGAGCCCAGCAGAACATCAATTAGGACAGTGCACACGGGCAAACCTCGGACGGGACAGGAAGTTATAAAAACCTACAAGGTAATTAAAGAAGATAATTAATTAAAAGGCCTACAAAAGAATAAGGGTGTAGGGGCCAGAGGGACAGGAAAGGGGGTCAAAAATTGAAAAAAGGAAAGGAAAGATACTTACCTTAGAAAGGTAGGTAAGAAAGGTATACAAAAGTGACACCAGAATTGTATGTAACAATAAACAAGACATACGTCTGAGGAGCGCAGAAGGGTGCCGCCTTTGAACGGTCACAGCATAAACATTGCATGGCAGTTTAAACCGGTTAATGGTGCACCAAACCAACATGTTCCTTTTAACAGGGACAATGTAATAAAATAATAAATCCCGCCAAGCGAAATTCTAACAGTTGCTATGGCTACAAAAGATGAAATAAGTAAAACGCAGAAGCGTTCATGTCGATACTTGTAAAATGTAAACACAAATACCAATGACAAGTAATCAATGTTTTAAGGAAGAAATGGGAGCCGGCGAAGCAAGGCAGAAGACAAAATTGAGACAATTCAGTTATGAAGGGTTTCAAGAATCGCCACCATACAATCTCCCACTTTGTCCGTCAGATGTTATCAAAAAGTGGAAAGCGAAGTGACCAACTGTGAAAGGGTTGATTACTAAGCATGTAATATATCTAAACTAAGTAGGGTCATAACTTCTTTAAATCAAACGTTTAATACTTTTAGTAAAGGCAGCAGGAATATTACTATGACCCAAGATCTTACCTAGTTTGTAAATCACATCCCCGTAAAAATCAGGCTTGCAAATCATTAAAACTTTGAAAGAATTGTGATCCATAGAAAGCGTTCATCACAATTTTACACAAAAATTGCAGACTCGGTTTGAGTCTGTATCTAGTCGTATAAGTCTTTTCATAATTATAGCAATAAAAATTAAAAATTTAATCGAAATTACGATTATAAAATATGAAAAACAAGATAAACAGAGAAATGAAATGAAAGTAAGCCGAGTCTGCAATATTTTCAATTTTGCCGTTTTGTGCTTTAGTGGTTAGTTTTTTTGTTGTTGATTTTGTTAATGTTTGCTGGTTTTCTTGGTAGGAACAACTCTTGGATAATCTTCAATCTTTAGTTATATTTAGGACATCAGGTCACTGGTGCAAAAGGATGTTTATACCTTCGACAATGCAATCTAATTCACTGGGTGATCCTCATACTTTAGATTGGAAGTGACTAAGGTCAATGGTGTTAAAAGTAGATTTATACAGTTTGCATTTATTTACATTTATTTCACTCATAAACTAAGGCTCAACTTATGTGTGACTAGTAGCATATTTTTTGTTCATATAATTGCATTAATTGCTTGCATTGCAATATATTTGTTACTTGAACTGTATGATCCAATCTGTTGATGTTCTATGTACAATATAAAGAAATAAAATACAGAAAACGGAATCCCTAAAGTTCAGTCTCGTTCTGTTCTATCATTAATTTATTTTCATCAGTGTCGATGTTAATTTTAAGCGATGTTAAACAAACAAATATCCTCTATCAAGCTAAAGTCTGGAAAGTCTAAAAAGTAGATAGTATTCAAAAAAAATTGTAGATAGTATTTTAAAAGATACGTTACACCAATATTTATAATTATTCAAAAAAATCATTCAAAAACATTTATTTATCAATCAAACAAACTACTAAAAACAGTCATTTGTCTTACAGTTATCGATCCATTAAATCTCGAATACACATTTAATTTGAAAAAACAGTGTTCATTCGAGTCTACACACAATTCACTCAAAACTGTTTTGACTCTAGGAAAACGTCAGATACCATTTTCTCTAGAATAAAATACTTTATGAAATATAACCTTGTAAAGTATTCAGCCGAGTTCATGAATTCCTAAAAATGAAATTTTAATTAACAAATACAAATATATGAAATATCAACTATACACAGACAAACAAATAATTTCTAGAAGAACGTGAAATCCCATTTTCAACAGAAATATTTTCTCCAAAAAATTATATTATACCTTGTAAAAAAAGATAGATTATCAAAATCTTATTCAAGATACGCACCCTTAAACAAAATTAATACTCAAACACTTATGTCTTTAACTTTCCATACAGGCTCGGGTTGAGAACGCAGAGAATCTGAACTATTGGAATCTGTAGAACCTTGATAATACAGTCTAGATATTTTTACTGGATTTCTCTTTTTTCACTTTATAACTTTGAATAAATCAGAATCCGAGCTCGAAAGACCAGCTTGCTTTAATTCTTTCCTTGCTTTGGCATTTTTATTTTTTCTTTCTTAAATCAAGCAAAATGCAGGACGCTAATTCAGGAGAAATATGGAAATTCTCACCTCCAAGTTAAGCTTAAGATTTTCTTTTTTGACCTTCTTTTCTTCAGCCTACTTATTCTAGCCTCATTATGTATTTTTTCTTCTTCCCGTACCAGCCACTCATACTCGTTCTCCATTAAATAAGTGTGTCGTCACTATGACTGGACTGCGAGTGATCTCAACCTTCCACGCCACCTCCTGGTCAGATGGGGTTTCCGACAGCCCAAAACCAAAGCGTTACTCTGCTTGACATTTTCTCTGACATTTTTCACACGTAAAACAACATGTGTTCAAACAAAGTATAATCAAAAAGTTACAGAAAGTTAATACAACAACTGTTATAAATAAATGAAAACAGTATCATGGCCGAAAATCAATTTCACGACAACTTCATTTTGTTCAACAAAAAAAAATATGCAGAAATGCGAATGAAGGAAAAAATTTCTTGAAGCGTGATCACAACTACAAAATAAGTAACAGAATGTCGAGCGAAAGAAAAATAACCTTTCAATAGGAAGCTAAAGAACCTATCCAATTCAATAATACCAATAGATTAATCAAATCAGAAGTCAAAAAAATGAACCGTTGACCAATGAGATAAGTTGATATAACCAAAGGTCAACTTGATTTGCCTGTTTGTACTCTGCTTTGCGTCCTGTCCTGTTTTTGTTTAGGGTCCTCCTGGGCTGCTTGCCACTTGTTCTTGTTGCTGCATCGTGTGGGGGCTGCGTTCATATAATGCCGCCTTCTTTTGTTGATCTTGTTTATCATTTTTGATTCAAATAAAAAAATTTTATCACTCACGAGAATTAATCAATTTTAACAGGTGTATTAAAATACGCTTAGTGAAAAGCATTTAAATCTCACGTACAAAACAAACTAAATTATTATTCTCTTTATTTCTCGCTTTTTAGGATATTCAATTATTTTTCACTTATTCTTTTTGTCGCGTAACAAATTAGATTATGGTTCTGTTGTATATGGGTCTGCAAGAAAATCATATCTTCAAATGCTAGATACCATACATCACCAGGGTTTACGCTTAGCTTTAGGTGCATTTCGCACCTCACCTGTAGAAAATCTATATGCGGAAGCTGGGGAACCATCGCTTCAACTTCGTCGAAAAAAGCTATCACTTCAATATGCAACTAGAATTTCATCAAATAGCAAAAATCCAGCCAAAAATATTATTTTCAAACCAAATTATATTGAAAAATTTGTTAACAAACCAAAGGAAATTAAACCATTAGGCCTCCGTTTAAAAGATGATTTAGATAAACTTAAAATTAATCCTGTCAGTATCCTTCAAAATGAAGATGAGGATGTTCCACCTTGGACTTATAATTCCCCTGAAATAAATATTAACCTTTCAAATATAAAAAAGACATCAAATTCACATGAACATTTCAAAGAGAAGTTTCTAGCAAGAACATGAAAATTTTATACGGACGGTTCAAAGGAAGGTTGCAAAGTAGGTGCGGCTGTGTATGAGAATGATTTTACATCTAGTATGAGGTTACCAGATAATGCATCAATTTTTACTGCTGAAGCAAAAGCTATAGATTTAGCATTGTCATACATAGAACAGCATACCCATGATAAATTTGTGATATTTTCTGACTCGCTTTCTGTTTTAATATCCATTAAAAATAAAAAATCTGACAATATCATGATAAAGAAACTTCTTTTGCGATTTCATGATATACTTAAAATAAAATCTGTTAAATTATATTGGATTCCAAGCCATGTAGGTATACGAGGAAATGAAAAAGTAGATGCTTTAGCTAAACAAGCTTTAAATTTTCAAAAAACTGATTTATTGTTACCTGCTTGTGATTTTAGAACGACTATAAATAAACTCGTTTCATCTGAATGGAAAGCAAATTGGGACAATGCCGTCTTTAATAAACTTCATGATATAAACCCATCTCTTGATGTGTCACCATCTCTGTCTTTGTCAAACCGCCATGATCAAACAGTTCTTCTTCGATGCCGAATTGGACACACTAAAGTTACCCATTCTTATCTCCTCACGAATGACAATGCCCCTTTCTGTGTAGGCTGTAATGAAAATTTTACTGTCAAGCATTTTCTTCTGGAATGTCATGATTTTTCACAGGCCCGTAACAGATTTTATAATGTTAACTCACTCAAAGAACTCTTTAATACAATTCCATCAAAAAACATCATCGATTATTTGAAAGAGATAAACTTGTATTCAAAGATCTGATTGGCTCTTTTTTTATTTTTATTTACAACGTTTTACATAATAGTTTAAGCCTATTTTAGCATTCGGCACGATATGGCCATTTATGTGTTGACGTGCCGTAAAATCCAAACAAACAAACAAATTGTCGCGTAACGAAAGCACTTTCAATCATTACGTCATCATGTCATGTTGTCACATTGTTAGTGTTGAAACAAAAAATTCTAAAATTTTAAAATGGTATGTGCAGATATTAATGTGCTTATTGTAATAAAGCATTTTTACTCATGACGTGGTGTATTTTTTACGATATTTCTGTATTTCGGGGTTAGGTTTTAAGCCACACCACACAGCATAGTTTATATAGCGACTTTTCTAGCTTTACTGATAAAGGAAAATCACCATTGCCATTCCGTGCATTTTTTCAGGTACGAACGGGCATCTTAGTAGAACCACCAACGTTTCGTTCGCTGGCTCACAAGGAATCCAAATTCTCTGTCGCGATTTGAACTTTTAACGCTGAGGGGCTGAAAGGGGCTATCCACACAGAACACTTTGATAAGTAGGCCTAAAATGTGTTGGTACAAGTGGGTTAGTTTAATCTTAGAATACAACTTTACTTCCTCGAGTAATCGATCAGGGTTCTGGTTCTTGCAAAAAAATACATTAAGTGAATTGCCTCGATCAAATTTATTTGCATTCTTTTTTAATATATCTGTTTTAAAAAGTTCATAGACTTTGATTGTTCTTATATATCTGTCATCAATATAATTTTCAAGACGAATATTTGTTGATAACTTGGTTTTGTAGAAACTCATTTAACAAATGCAACACCCAATTCCCTACAGATGTTTCACTGACAAGTAAATGAATGCTAACAACAAATATAAGTCTAAGAGCAACGATCTAACAGACAAATAGATGATATAATTCATCGTCATGTTAACAGATAAAGATCTGAAGCTAAAGACAAATGATCCAAATCAAGAAACTGTATATCGTTTTCAAGTCATGATTTCCAACAAAATATAGAAAGTATCGTCTAAAACGGCGAAACGTAAAATCTAGCAGGCCCCATATGAATGAGCCTGTTCATGAATAGTAGTTGTAATTGATAGCAACAAGCAGCACCTCTGAGCACCGGTTTAAGCAGATTCAACATTTACGAGACATGAAAATGGTGAAATTTTAAAATTAGCAACATCCGTAGATGTGTTGCTTACAAGTCATACTTGCATGAATGTAGATTTAGATGAATTCCTTTGTATCTTAATTCAATATTTAAATTTTCATTAACAATAAGTGGTGAATATAAGAGAACTGAAAATTACTAGATCTAAACGTACTTGTTCCTTTCTTAAATAAAAATGCTATACATTTTACATCGTTTAATGATTTATTTTCGTGTAGTTGCCTGGTTGGTTGTAAAACTGTCTTTAATTTTAATTACTAGAAATATTTCAAATGAGAAAAATGTCTAGAATTGACATCCCTATGTCACGTTATATTATTAGTAGTATTCCAGATAAGAAACCGAAAGTCAAAGCCTTAGTTTACTTTGATCAGTTACGGTAACCTTTAATTGCAAAATATATATCAAGATTTCAGATAATTATTCATTAGTTTTCTACCAGACCTTGCCTTTATACATAATTATTGCTCTTGATTATTTTACTTGAATAAAGAAACAGAACTATAACTTATTCATACTAAACGTTGTTATATTTATTCTGTTTACTGAATTTAAACTTAGATTTACAAAACCATTTTACAAGCAAATACCAACCTCTTTTTTGAGGTTTAATATTCTTATGTAAATAATAATAGTTTTCGGCGCGGTATGGCCTGTTATGTGTCTATGTGCCGTTAAAACAAAAAAGAAAATGGATATGTCAAGAAAGTTAGAAAGGTTCCTTTTTTAAAAAAAATAAGCAAATAAGTGTAATATAAATTTAACAACTTTTAAAATTACGAGTATATTACTGGGGTAAACTTTCGTTGCTTTAGTATATTTAAATTATCTCAACATCATCTGGAAACCGATAGATTGAAATCACACCATCTATAAATTTTGAAACCAAAATATTAATAATAACGGGAACATTTTCTTTATGGGTGCCCGTTATACCCATTTTAATTTATAACCAACTCCTCACATTTTACTTAGTTCTAAAAATAATATACATTGAAAACAAACATAAAGTTTCTAAGAAAATACTTTACAATATAATCTTAACACCATTCGTAAATTACTCAGCATCATTGTCAAGAACACAATCATAACATTCTAGCACTTTATTCCCAAATGAGTAGTTGTTTTTATCTGGTGATTCTTGAAGATATTATGAACAATAATAGACATTGACACATTTTTTTTATTTGACCCAGTATTTTAGATACATTAACTACCGGTATTTAGAATTATAACTATAAACTCAAGAGAAAAGTGCGTTCATTTACTAACAGATAAAAAAAACTAATATAATGCTCGTAATAGTATCAGACGGTGAGCTTTATATTGTAGGACAAGTCTTTACTTATTAGAGAGTCTTTTTTTAAAATGCGGGTTATCTAACTGTACATAAAACAAACAAAAAAGTTTTAATATTATATGTTATTTTATATGTTTCTTTTTTCGTTGTCGTTGGTTTTGTGTAATATTATAGTTACTTTTTCTAAACAAATGCATTTTTAACGTAACAACAGTATATCTCACGTTACTTATTTTACAAATAAAACATCTACGTAACTATTTCTATATTTGATTATAACTCTTCTCAAGTATCCCTAGAGACATGGCCCTATTTATTTCCTACCTTAAATGACTTTGACTTTGATACATTTTGCTTTTTCAACAAAACAGACGAAATTCTCTATAGAGACACATGGCGTTCTATAAATATTTAGACATGACTTCATTTATCTAAAGAAAATCTCCTGGTTTGTTCATACAAGACCAAAGACATAATGATATCAAAAATAAGGTAAAAAAATAGGCATTTACTGCCAAAGTATTGAAATTTTTCATTCTGTTGACAAAGCATACATGTTTAGATTCGAATATTGAAAACAATTGCATTCTGTTGACACAGCATACATGTTTAGACTCGAATATTGAAATACAGTTGGTTCTCAGGCGCACGAACATAGTTTAAGTCATATGGCGCCGAAATAGGAAAGGTGTATTTCGGCTTACCTCTGGTGTTACAAACTTAAAGCGACACCAGGGTTTAAAACCACCACATCTGTTGGAGGTAAGAGATGCATAGACTCCAGTAATTCGAACCCATTTAGTCGGTCGCCTCTTACGATCACGCGGGGTTAAACGTGAATGCAATTCTGATGACACAATCCGTAAATGCAACTCTTCTGCTAAAAGGGGCTATTGAATATGAGAAATCATTCCATAATTTACCAGGTTGGTTTGTTTCGATGTATTTATCACAAGTTGATCTGTTGAGACGGGCCGGTTAGTATATTCAATCTTCTTTCTGTTCAACCTGTTTATACACATCACTTCAAAAAGTAAAACCTTGCCTATTTAATAAATCGCAAAATGTGTTGCAGTATGGGCTCAAATGTTATTGTATTCACATTTCTTCTCAGTTCCATTTGGCATACTTTTTAAGGCTTCGCTTTTGTGTAAATAAATTCAACAGTCTTAATTTGATGAAACTTCATGAAAGTTATTAGTTTTATTAGTCTACTTGCTTGTTAAGATTTCCTTTTTCCCTTTCGTTAAAATACGGGTGCAGACCTTAAACCAATATTTCAAGATTTTTAATTCCCAAATTGCTTGTTAACTGTTTTCTAATCTGTGAAAAACGCAATTTTCTTTATGAACGGATGGTCTGATTTAGTGGTAATTTTTAAATTTAATTATTTAGATATTAGTTTTTAAGAGAAAAAGACAATAACACTCGATTTTTTTGTACAAACCCGCACAAATCATACATTTAATTGATTATAAAGACATTTTTAGTATCGAAAAACGAATTACTTTTACGTTATAAAAAGAAGCGTGACAAGATAAAGTTTAATGACCGATTACTAGTATATTTTCTAAAATTTTGTATTGAAGATTTTGTGTATATGCAATTAGCTATCGAATTTTGTCGTGTTCGACATATATTTTACATAAACACCAAAGTGTTCAAGCAGGGCATTGCTTTATATGTCATGTCGCAAAAATGTCAACATAACACCAACGTGACTACTGGATAGTTATTTTTGTCTTTTAATATATTCTATCAGTTAATTGCCCAAATTAAAAACATCAAATCCTTCATGCTACGCAGTCAGGAATCTAATTGTGTTTCTTATATGAATGCTCTTCTTCTCTCCCTTACTCCATTTCCTCCGAATTCAATATCTAACATGTCTAATGAAAAACATATTTCATACTGTTTATATCTTAAAAGAACAATGTAGATCTATTTTATCAAAAACGTTGTATGTCGTTCTAATGTTATCGTATTTGTATATAACTATTACGTAAAGTACATTTTAATGCCTATTTCTTTATTTATATTTCACGGTTTTCCAAACAGTATGATTGTACCTATGTACATTGTTCTCTAAATGTCCCAAAAATGTCACCAAAATTTCTATTTTCTCATTAAAAAAATTACTGTTTGTTCCTGAATATGTCATGCAAACCTCATTTGGAGAAGAAAAAGGAGACAAGTGCGGCATGATGTCTAGTATATTTTGTTTTCAATAGATATTTCAAGCTTTAATTCGGTGTCTATATGCAGCATTGTACTATTCTAAGAGATGGGGAAAAACGTATAAAAAGATTGAAAAAAAAAGTTTGCAAGTACATGTATGACCTTTGTAACAAGAATACGTTTACTTTACGAGCCGCTGTAATTGCACGCCATAAATTTTACACAATATTGACTTGTGAATAACAATATTGGATTTAACATGGATTCAAATTGTGTATTGGACAAACAAGTACGTAGACTCGAACAATTCTAAGTGTTCACATTCATTTACATTTTACACAGAACTACGTCAATGTATTGAATGAAAGCACACCTGTACGTAATTTTCTTATGATTTTATTATGATATATGAATGCTTCAGAGGGATGTCACATGTTGTAACCATAAATGCTTTTAGACTTTCGGTTGACGGTGATTCATTTTATATACACTGCCTCACAGGAAAGTGGTGGTGCTTTTACATCTGACCGTCCTAAGGCGTTGTCTTTCTGTGTTCCTAAGGTGTATATCTTGTTCATTCCCTGCGGTCTGGAGACCGCAGGGTATTGGTACGCGTTTAACTTTTGAGGCATGGAGGAGCACGTGACCTGTACTCGGTACATGGAGGAGCATGTGATCTGTAAACCGTACATGATTGGTTAATTGACCTTTTCGGAAACCTGGATAAATACCGTTTACCGGTACGTCACGGATAATCCTCTAGGGAATAAGACACCTAATTAAGAACAAAAAACTATTACGTGATATATTTAATTTTCTATAATTATGTTACCGTTTAAGGTGGAAAAACTTGAATGATGTGTTTGAAAATTATCAATGTTTCTTTAATATGTATCTCAAAATGTTACAAACAATAAATTGTTTGTCCTGAAAATCTACAAAATTAAAATATTCGTAGTGGCATCTGCTACTTGTGTGTTTACTTTATTATTTTTTTTGCCCGGAATTATTCATAAAATGGTAGGCCTATTTAATTATTTTCTTTAAAAAGAAATCATTGTTTTATGTTCGACCTTCTCCGGTCATCAACGGTCACCAGTTTCCAAGCACCCCCCCCCCATTGAAAATAGTTAAATGAAATATATTTATATCATTAAAAACGTTCCCCGCAGGAAACCATTTTACTTGTTGCTATATTGTTATTATAGTTGTAGTGACACAAGTGGCTCAGTGTACACTACAATCTATCTAACGTTTCTTCCTTTTTATTAAGTATAATCTTTATAGGTATTAAATGAACAATTTCTAAGCAATAAATCATCATTGATTATTTAATTTAACTTTAAATATAGTGTCTTCTAGTTTCACAAAATGTATGCAATTGTATTTGTATACATGATGTGTTCTTAGCTTCAACAGAATTTTACAATAAAGTTGAATGTAAATAGATGTAATACAAATGATTAAAACTTCATTTTGCTTAAACAATATCAACTGGTTACGTTTTGAGGAAACGACAGTTCATTTTCTGTCACTTTCACCATGAAAACGTATCATTTTGATAGTTTAACTGCTCTTTCTCTCGAGAGAATCTAGTGATGTAATATAATATAAAAACCGATGATTGAGATATATAATAATTTACAAAATTAGGTTAAACTAATAAGTTTAGCAACTTTTAGACATGATTATCTTTCAAAATTATAATAATTGTGTCATGTTTTAAAATAGGCATCGACGTAATGGGTGTAATGTTTCTAAGTAAATTAGTAAACTCTCTCCTGATAGCAATGCAATCAAACCATATCGAATTAAGTATTGTACCGACTCAATCAAATATATAAAACAGTATCAACAAGGAAGAGAGGCATTCAATGAACGCATTCCTAACAACAGGGCCACCAGGAAGGAGCCCAGTAGGACATCAATTAGAACAGGGCACACGGACATACCTCGGACGGGATAGGAAGTCATAGAAACATACAAGGTAATTTAAGAAGATAATTAATTAGAAGACATACACAAGAATAAGGGTGTAGGGGAAGGGGCCAGAGGGACAGGAAAGGGGGTCAAAAATTGAAAAAAGGAAAGGAAAGATAGGTATACAAAAGTGACACCAGAATTGTATGTAACAATAAAGAACATACGTCTGAGGAGCACAGAAGGGTGCCGCCTTGGAACGGTCACAGCATAAACATTGCATGGCAGTTTAAACCGGTTAATGGTGCACCTAACCAACATGTTCCTTTTAACAGTAATAAAATAATAACTCCCGCCAAGCGAAATTCTAACAGTTGCTATGGCTACAAAAGATGAAATAAGTAAAACACAGAAGCGTTCATGTCGATACTTGTAAAATGTAAACACAAAGACCAATGACAAGTAATCAATGTTTTTAAGGAAGAAATGGGAGCCGGCGAAGCAAGGCAGAAGACAAAATTGAGACAATTCAGTTATGAAGGGTTTCAAGAATCGCCACCATACAATCTCCCACTTTGTCCGTCAGATGTAATCAAAAAATGGAAAGCGTAGTGACCAACTGTGAAAGGGTTGATTACTAAGCATGCAATATATCTTAAATTGGTAGGGTCATAACTTCTTTAAGGTATGAGCCCCCTAATGGGCACTATAAGGAATTATTAAATTGACAACATAGGTCAGTTATATACCTTAAAAGACACAAGAATGCAAAATTTAAACAAAGTTTACCGTATGGTTTACGAGTTATGGAGATTTTTCTTAAGTAAAACTTGGCTATTAGAAGGACTCTTTTTCAGAAATGAGAAACTCTAAATATTCTATTTTATAATCATAATGAAAAAATGTTTTCCTATAGAACATTTTTGAGAAACGAATAATAGCATTCAGCTAACAAATGACACAGCAAAACTATTGTTTCTACTCAAAATATTTGAAATATGTATATAAATGTTACCCTACCCCACTCTTTTAAAGTACTTGTTTGATCATTTTTCTACTTGGAGGGCCTTATTCAAAATATCCCTTAAATTTACTCAAAACAGGGGCTGTTTTCAAAGTTTGCATAAATTTTCTTAAAAGTATATTGGTTGCGCTTGTCAAATATAAAATACTTTTACCGTCTAGTTTTTATTTTATTAGACTTTGAAAATATCAGGTACCATATTTGATAAATAATTTGGCACAATTTTGCCAATAAATACCAATAATAATTTCATAATTATAATGAAACACTTTTTTCTTCTCAAGAGTGTTATGAGAGACACAAAAAAATGTTCAAAGAACAAAAAAAAGAAAAAACAGTTGCCGTTTCTGGGGCTTGAACCCACGCCCCTCAGTTACAATGCAGTTGACAGTAGTTCTAGCCTATTTGAATACTCTTCAAAGTGGGGGTAATGCATTAGGTGGATCATACCTTAAATAAAACGTTAATACTTTTGGTAAAAACAGCAGGAATATTACTATGACCCAAGATCTTACGTAGTTTGTAAATCACATCCGTGTGAAAATCAGGCTTGCAAATCATTAAAACTTTGAAAGAATGGTAATCCCTCAGAAGAGTTCATCACAATTTTACACAAAAATTGCAGACTCGGTTTGTGTCTGTATCTGGTCGCATAAGTCTTTTCATATTGTAATTAAATTTTTTAATCTAATCGATATAACGATTATATAATACGAAAAACAATATAAAACAGAGAAGGGCGGTATTCAATGAACGTAAGCCGAGTCTGCAACATTTATTTTCAATTTTGCCGTTTTGTGCTTTAGTGGTTAGTTTGTTGTTGTTCTTCTTCTTCTTTGTAGGAACAACTCTTGGATAATCTTCCATCTTTAGTTGTATTTAGGGGTCACATTGACCAACATCAGGTCACTGGTGCTAAAAGATGTTTATACCTTCGACAATGCAATCTAATTAACTGGGTGATCCTTATACTTTAGATTGGAAGTGACTAAGGCCAATGGTGTTAAAAGATTTAAACAGTTTGCATTTATTTACATTTATTTCACTCATTAACTAAGGACCAACTTAAGTGTGACTAGTAGCATATTTTTTCTTCATATAATTGCATGTGTTGCTTGCATCACAATATATATTTTTACTTGAACTGTATGATCAATATGTTTGTTCTATGTACAAAATAAAGAAATTAAATACAGAAAACGGAATCCCTAAAGTTCAGTTAGTTCTGTTCTATCATTAATTTTCATCAGAGTCAAGTATTATTTAGGATGTTAATTTAAGTGATGGGAAATTAAGAAAAATGTTTCGCTCCTCTAAAAAAAGAATGTGTAATTAATCCCGTATTGTATCATGAATTGAATTTTAGGCTCTAGGTGTTAAAACTTTCCTTTTTATTGATTACGTTCATTTTGTTTTATTTAAAACCTTATCTGAAATTCAAAAGAAACAATCTGATTTTTTCTTCACCCTCCTATACTTAATTTTGTTAAACATACAAGGACAAGAACAATTTGTTTATTTTGAAAGGCTAGTGATGTGAGCTAAGATGTCACAGTGTTAGTGATATATAAATTAATAAGTAAATCTAATACATTTTTAAAACACTTGACAATGTGCTAGAATTATGAATGATAAAAGTGGGTCTTTCAGAAATGCAATGTTTTAGAATGCATCCCTAAAAGTGTTTTTCTTTCAATCTTTCAAACATTTCAAATTCGTTAAAAAAGATTTAAAAATACATTAAAAAAACAACAACAACAAAAACAGAAAATAATCTCTCTGCGGGAATTCAAACTCTGGCCATTCGGCGTACAAGTACAAATTATAACGACGCTGTAGAACACAGAGAAAACGAGGATTTACTGATTTAACTGTCAAAGACTGTATCATTAATTACCGATGTAAGTATACATTCACTTGTAATACATTTAAACTCATATAAGAAGCAGCATAAATGTATTTCACAGAGTAAGCACCAGATAGCCACGAGTAAAAATATAAGAGCTATTGTTCACGAGTGAAATACATTTTGATCTTACATGCTAAACAAACAAATATCCTCTATACAATTTATGTCATCTATCCATACGTCTGGAAAGCCTAAAAAAGTAGATAGTATTCAAAAAAATTTGTAGATAGTATTTAAAAAGATACTTTACATCAATAATTATAATTATTCAAAATAATCATTCAAAAACTTTTACTGATCAATCAATCAAACTAGTGAAAACAGTCATTTGTCTTACAGTGATCAATCCATTATACACATTCAATTGTTCAGTCGAGTCTTCACACAATTCACTCAATACGGTTTTGACTCTAGAAAAACGTCAGATACCATTTTCTCTAGAATAAAATACTACATTAAATATATGACCTAGTAAAGTTTTCAGCTGAGTTCATGAATTCATAAAAATGAAATTCTAATTAACAAATACAAATATATGAAACATCAATTATACACAGACAAACAAATAGTTTCTAGAAGAACGTAAAATCCCATTTTCAACAGAAATATTTTCTCCAAGGTATTAGATTATACATTGTAAATAAAGATAGCGTATTAGAATCTTTTTCATTTAAGCACCCTTAAACAAAATTAAATTCAAACACGTATGCCCCAATTTCCATACAGGCTCGGTTTGAGACTGCAATCTCAGCTATTGGAATCTGTAGAATCTTGATAGTACAGTCTAGATATTTGTACTGGATTTCTCTTTCTTCACGTTAACTTTGCTCAGAGTCAGGGCTCGAACTTTCAGGAAGACTCTAAAAAACTAGCTTGCTTTAATTTTTTCCTTGCTTTATTTTTTTTTCTTTCTTAAATCATGTAAAGTGCAGGACGCTAATTCAGGAGAAAGATCGAAATTCTCACCTCTAAGTTCAGCTTTAGATTTTCTTTTTTTCTTCAGCCTACTTATCCTAGCCTCATTATGTATTTCTTCTTCTTCCCGTACCAGCGACTCGTACTCTTTCTCCAGTAAAAGAAGTGTTTCGTTACTATGACTGAACTGCGAGTGATCGCAACCTTCTGCGCCACTTACAACAGCAACCTCCTGGTCAGGACGGATTTCCGACTGCCAAAAACCAAAACCTTCAGAATTCACCTTACTATAGTTATGCCAAAGCGTTACTATGCTTGACTTTTTCTCCGACATTTTTACACGTAAAACAACACGTGTTCCAACAAAACATTATCAAAAAGTTACAGAAGGTTAATACAAAAGCTGTTAAAAATAAAAGAAAACAGTTTTAAATCCGAAAATCCTTTCACGAAAACTAAAGTTTGTTTCACAAATAAATATGCAGAGATGCAAATGAAGGAAATATTTCTGTTTTCGAAATTTCCAAAAAAGACTTGAAGCGTGTGTGATCATAACAGAATGTCGAGCGAAAGAAAAATTACCTTTAAATAGGAAGCTAAACAACCTATCAAATTCAATAATATACATTTAAATTAATCCAATCAGAAGTCTAAAAATAAACCGTTGGTTGATATAACCAAAAGTCAATTGTCCGTACTCTGCCTTGCGTGTTGTCCTGTGTTTGTTTGGGGTCCTCCTGGGCTGCTTGCCACTGGTTCTTGTTGCTGGGTTGTGTGGGGGTTGCGTTTATTGAATGCCGCTTTCCTTTGTTGATCTTGTTTATCATATTTGATTCAAATAAAAAACTTTATCACTCACGAGAATTAATCAATTTTAACAGGTGTATTAAAATACGCTTATTGAATAACATTTAAATCTTACATACAAAACAAACTAAATTAACATTCTCTTTATTTCTCGCTTTTTAGGGTATGCAGTTATTTTTTTACTTATTCTTTTTGTCGCGTTACGAAATGCACTTTCAATCATGACGTCATCATGTCATGTCGTCACATTGTTCGTGTTGAAAAAGAAATCCTTACTGTTAAAGGAAAACCGCCATTTTGTGCATAGTTTCAGGTACGTACGGGCATCTAAGTAGAACCACCAACGTTTCGTACGCTGGCTCAAAAAGAATCCAAAGTTTCTGTCGCGATTTGAACTTTTAACACTGAGGGGCTGAAAGGGGCTATCCACGCAGAACACTTTGACAAGTAGGCCTAAAATGTGTACAAACGAGTTAGTTTAATCTTAGAATACAACTTTACTTCCTCGAGTAATCGATCAGGGTTCTGGTTCTGGCAAAAATGTCCCTTAAGTGAATTGCCTCGATCAAATTTATTTGCATTCTATTTTAACGTATCAGTTTAACAAAGTACATAGACTTTGATTGTTCTTATGTATCAGTCATCAAAATGATTTTCAAGACGAATATTTGTTCACAACTTGGTTTTGTAGAAACTCATTTAACAAATGTAACACCAAATTCCCTACAGATGTTTCACTGACAAATAAATGAATGCTAACAACATTTATAAATCTAAGAGCAACGATCTAACAGACAAATAGATGTCGCTATAAGAGATATAATTCATCTTCGTACTAACAGATAAAGATCTGAAGCTAAAAACAAATGATCCAAATCAAGAAACTGTATATCGTTTTTAAGTCATGATTTCCAACAAAATAATTATAGAAAATATCGTCTAAAATGGCAAAACTTAAAAATCTTGCAGGCTCTATATGAATCAGCCTGTTCATGAATGGTAGTTGTAATTGATAGCAACCAAGACCACGTCTAAGCACCAAAATAAATTTAGCAACATCCACAGATGTGTTGATCACAAGTCATACTTGCTTGAATGTAGATTTAGATGAATTCCTTTGTATCTTAATTCAATATTTACATGTAGATTTTCATTAACAATTTCTGATGAATATAAGAGAACTGGAAACTACTAGATATTAAAATACTTGTTCCTTTCTAAAATAAAACTGTTATACATTTAACATCGTTTAATGATTTATTTTCGTGTGGTTGCCTGGTTGGTTGTAAAGCTGTCTTTAATTTTAATTACTAGAAATATTTCAAATGAGAAAAATGTCTAGAATTGACATCCCTATGTCACGTTATATTATTAGTAGTATTCCAAATAAGAAACCGAAAGTCAAAGCCTTATTTTACTTTGATCAATTACGGTAACCTTTAATTGCAAAATATATATCAAGATTTCAGATAATTATTCATTTGTTTTCTACCAGGCTTTGCTTTTAAACATAATTATTGCTCTTGATTATTTTAATTGAATAAAGAAACAGAAATATGACTTATTCATACTGAACGTTGTCATATTTATTCTGTTTACTGAATTTAAACGACCGCTACCACTAAAAACAAGTGTCATCATACATATAACTAATAAATAATGCTATAGATATTGCGTACAATAATTCAAAATATATGAATATGTCAAGAAAGTTAGAAAGAGCAAATGGTATTTGACAATGTTTACCTCAAACTTGGTGCGCAAAGAGTGTAATGTAAATTTAGCAACTTTTCAAATTACGAGTACATTACTGGGGTAAACTTTAATTGCTTTAGTATATTGAGATTATCTCAACATCTTTTAGAAAACAAAAAATTGTAATCATACCATCTATAAATTTTGCAATCAAAATTTTAATAATAACGGGATCATGTATGCCCATTATACCTATTTTAATTTATGGCCAACTCCTCACATTTGACTTAGTTCTAAAAAATAATATACATTGTAAACAAACATTAAGATTCCAGGAAAATACTTTACAATATAATCTTAACACCATTCGTAAATTACTCAGCATCATTGTCAAGAACACAATCATAACATTCTAGCACTTTATTCCCAAATGAGATGTTGTTTTTATCTGGTGATTCTTGAAAATATTATGAACAATAATAGACATTGACACATTTTCTTTTTATTTGTAACAGTATTTTAGATACAATAAATACCGGTATTTAAAAATTTATAAACTCAAGAGAAAAGTGCGTTCTTTTACTAACAGATAATAAAAACTCATATAATGCTCGTAATAGTATCAGACGGTGCTCTTCATATTGTAGGATAAGTCATGATTTCAGAGATTCTTTTTTTAAAATGCGGGTTATCTAACTGTGCATAAAACTTTAATTTACACATAGGCCATGGTTTTCAGATATACAATAATAGACATGACGGACTGTTCAATTTTATTTTCCGTCCACGAGGTAGTAGTTCTGCGCTGATTCAAAACAAACTTTAAATTAATTATTGAATGTTCCTGTATAAAATAAAATAGAATGCTGTATACTAACTATTATATCAAGACGGTAACATACATAACAAATGAGCCGCGTCATGGCAATCCAACATAATGGGTTTGCGACCAGCATGGATCCAGACCAGCCTGCGCATCCGCGCAGTCTGATCAGGACCTATCCTGTTCGCTTACAGAACCTATCTGGATCCATGCTGGTCGCAAACGCACTATGTTGGTTTTGTCATGACATGGCTCAAATTATGTTTTTTTAAATAAACAAACAAAAATAAAATCAATGTTTTAGTCTCTCAAATAGATGTTTCTATTATCAATTTTTATGTTTTAATTCAGCAAAACCATTCCACTGTTAATGATATAATTTTTTCATTGAGAAAAACAGTCAGTAATTAATTATTGAGAATCAAACAGATTATGAGTTGAAAGAACTCATTGTGGTTTCACTTAATTTTACGTTTTACTTGACCCCATATCGTGTGATGTATTATAATGTCAAATTCTTCGGCTATAAAGCTTTTAATGTGTTTCATTACTCACATTATTTTTATAGCGGCATTCATTCAAGACGATAAATTATTTATAATGATTCTAACTCACTAAAGAATAGAAAGATATAAAAAAGAAATTTAAAAGATGTAAACAGCATCATGTATTATAGGACAAACGGTGATGTATTGGGATAGTCGGATCTACATTAGTTGAAATATAAGTGAAGCTTCATTTATTAACGTCATAACCGGATAAGTTTTAATATTATATGTTATTTTATGTTTCATTTTTCGTTGTCGATGGTTTTGTGTAATATTATTGTTACTTTTTCTAAACAAATGCATTTTTAACGTAACAACAGTATATCTCACGTTACTTATTTTACAAATAAAACATCTACTTAACTATTTCTAAATTTGATTATAACTCTTCTTAAGTATCCTTAGAGACATGGCCCTATTTGTTTCCTACCTTAAATGACTTTGACTTTGATACATTTTGCTTTTTCAACAAAGCAGAAGAAGTTCTCTATAGAGAGACATGGCGTTCTATAAATATCTAGACATGACTTCATTTATCTAAAGAAAATCTCCTGGTATGTTTATACAAGACCAAAGACATAATGAAATCAAAAATAAGGTTACAAAATGGGCATTTACTGCCAAAGTATTGAAATTTTTCATTCTGTTGACAAGGCATACATGTTTAGATTCGAATATTGAAAACAATTTCAT
Source organism: Ruditapes philippinarum (assembly GCF_026571515.1). Taxonomy (NCBI): domain Eukaryota; kingdom Metazoa; phylum Mollusca; class Bivalvia; order Venerida; family Veneridae; genus Ruditapes; species Ruditapes philippinarum. The sequence goes on along the minus strand of NW_026863340.1, from coordinate 74,009 downwards.
TCTGTTGACACAGCATACATGTTTAGACTCGAATATTGAAATAAAGTTGGTTCTCAGGCACACAAACATAGTTAAGGTCATATGGCGCCGAAACAGGAAAGAGTATTTCGGCTTACCACGGGTGTTACAAACTTAAAGCGACACCAGGGTTTAAAACTACCACATTTGCTGGAGCTAAGAGATGCATAAACACCAGTAATTCGAACCCAATTAGTCGGTCGCCCCTTACGATCACGCGGGGTTAAACGGTGCAAAGCAAATCTGATGCGGCAACTCATCTGCCCAAAGGGGTTTTTGAATACGAGTCATTGCATAATTTACCAGATTGTTTTGTTTCGATGTATTTGTCACAAGTTGATCTATTGAGACGGGTCGGTTGGTAATATTCAATCTTGATTTCGTTCAACCTGTTTATACTCGTTACTTCAAAAAGTAAATACTTAACTAAATCGCAAAATTTGTTGCAGAATGGATTAAAATTTTATTGTATTCACATTTCTTCTTTTCGGTTTCATTGGCATACTTTTTAAGGCTTCGCTTTTGTGTAAATAAATCTAACAGTCTTAATTTGGTGAAAGTTATTAGTTTTATTAGTCTACTATCCTTTCGTTAAAATACGGGTGCAGACCTTAAACCACTGTTTCAAGATATTTAATTCCCAAATTGCTTGTTAACTGTTTTCTAATCTGTTGAAAACGCAATTTTCTTTATGGGCGGATGGTCTGATTTAGTGGTAATTTTTTAAATTTAATCATTTAGATATTAGCTTTTAAGAGAAAAATACATTAACACTAGATTTGTTTTTGTACAACCCGCACATATCATACACTTAATTGATTATAAAGATATTTTTAGTATCGAAAAAGAATTACTTTTACTTTATAAAAAGCAACGTGACAAGATAAAGTTTAATGACCGATTATATGACCGCCTCCGTGGTCGAGGGGTTAGAGTCGATTACTTCTAATCCAGTTACCTCTCTGGCGTGGATTCGATCCCCGGGAGATGCCTTGGTAGTTTAGCACGGAGGAAGGTAGTCTAGTACCTGTGTAACTCTCCAGGAACGATGGTTAGGAAACTACCCGCCTATTTGACTAAAATACTGTTGGCAAAAGGCGTAAATCAAACAAACAAAACAAAGACCGATTATATTTTCCTGAAATTTTGTATTGAAGATTCTGTGTAAATGCAAAAAGCTATCGAATTCAACTACAATTCGACATATATTTTACATAAACACCAAAGTGATCATTCACTTCAATAAAGCAGTGCATTGCTTAAGATGTCATGTCGCAGAAATGTCAATATAACACAAACGTGAAAATGGTCGCTATAGTTATTTTTTGTCTTTTTATATATTCTATCAGTTATAATTGCGCAAATGAAAAACATTAAATCCCTCATGCTACGCAGTCAGCAATTTCATTGTGTTTTTATCTGAATGCTCCTCTTCTCTCCTTTACTCAATTTCCTCCTAATTCAATATCTAATAAAAACATATTCCATACCGTTTATATCTTAAAAGAACAATTTAGATCTATATTATCAAAAAATGTTGTATGTCGGTCTAATGTTATCGTATTTATATAAAACTATTACTTAAAGTGCATTTTAATGTATATTTCTTTATTTATATTTCACGGTTTTCCAAAAAAGTATGATTGTACATAAGTACATTGTCCTCTAAATGCCCCCAATAACCTAAATTTCAATTTCCTCATTAAGAAATTTAGAGTTGTTCCTTATTATGTCATGCAAACCTCTTCTGGAGAAGAAAAAGGAGACGAGTGCGACATGATGTCTAGTATATTTTGTGGTAAATAGATATTTCAAGCTTTAATTCGGTGCCTATATGCAGTATTGTATTGAGATGGGGAAAAGCGTATGAGATTGAAAAAAAAATCTTTTGCAAGTACATGTATGACCTTTGTAACAAGAATACCTTGACTTTACGAGCCGCTGTAATTGCACGCTATAAACTTTACACAATAATGACTTGTGAAAAACAAAATAGGATTTAACATGGATTCAGATTGTGTATTGGACAAACAAATACTCGAATCGTTTTTTTTTCCATTTTAAGTGTTCAAATTTATTTATTTTTACACAGAACTACGTCAATGTATTGAATGAAAGCACGTCTGTATGTAATTTTCTTGAGATTTTATAATGACATATCTTGATGGTTTTTTTTAATAAAGCATGACTTTTGCCTAATCGAATAATAAATTGAAACTTTATATCTACTTCAAAAGTTATCATTTTTCTTTTCATAATATTATTTGCTTATTCTTTAATTTTGAAATATTCATATTACTTTTTTACATTGTCGGACTACTGTTTAAAAAGAAAAGGCATTGCAACGTGGCTGTCTACTGAATATGAAATGAATTAAAACAAAAATTACAATGCAAAAATAACGTGAAATAAAATCCCAAACGACAAAATTAAAAATGTTCCAGGCTCGGTTTAATCGAGCCTGTTCATAGACGGTACTAGAAAGTGTTAGTTGCCGTCCGATTCCCCCTCGCACCGACGTAAGCGGAATTCAACATTCAAACATGGAGATGGTGAAATTTTTAATTTAAAAACATCCGCAGATGTGTTCATACGGCGGTTATCGTGGAAGGCTCATTGAGACACGTGAGTGCCATTCCATGAAAAAGCGGCGTATGGTCCGGTCCCCATGTAAAAGAATGAACTAAACGCAAGCTTTAGCTTGTGTGTTATATTTGATTAAACGAGTTAATAGTATCAAATTTAGATACATATAAACTCCTTTTTATATATTTTAATATAAATTTGGATCAACTAAATGATCAATGTAACTAACATACAATGTATATTTTGGTTAGTGTGTCATATTTACAAAGTGATAAAAGAGATGACTTTAACTTTTGTATAGTTAATTATCCACATTTGGATGGAGACGTACCCAATGCAACATCCTACGGGGTTTATGTTTCTCAGTTAATTAGATTCGCTAGAGCTTGTAACAACGTAAAGGATTTCAACGAGCGGAATATTTTTATTACCAGCAAGCTTCTAAAACAGGGCTACCGCTATCATAAATTACGGAAATATTTTACTAAATTTTACAATCGTAACTTTGATTTAATTTCTAAATTCAATAGTGATTTAAAAACTCTTCTGCGACAAGGGATTAGCCAGCCTGGTTTTTATGGAGATGTGGTTTACAAACTTCGTAAGATTTTGGGTCATGGTAATTTTTCTGCTGTTTTTACTAAAATCATTAAACGTTTTATTAAAAGAGGTTATGACCCTACTATTTTAAGACATACTGCATGTTTAGTGTTCAACCCGTTTACAGTTGGACACTACGCTTTCCTCTTTTGATTGCATCTGACGGACCAAGTGGGAGACTCTATGATGGATAGTTCGTAAAGCCCTTTGGGACTGAATTGTCTTTATGTTCGTCTTCTGCCTTGCTTCGTCGGGCCCTTGTAGGTGATTTTCTTGTTGCTCTGTCTTCCTTTAGGACATTGAGTACTTTTGTTATGGTCATTGGGTTTACTTTTATATGTTTCTACATGATCATTTTAGTGTTTTACTTACTTAACCTTTTGTAACCATGACAACTGTTAGAATTTCACTTGGCGGGAATTCATTTTATTTACACTGTCTCGTTTATAGGAACATGGTGGGGCTAAGAGCGAGGTTTGGTGCACCATTAACCGGTTTAAACTCCCCAGCAGTCATTATTATGCTGCTGACCGTTCCAAGGCGGCGCCCCACTGTGTTCCTCAGATGTTTGTCTATGTTGTTTCATACTGTTTTGGTGACACTTGCTTGTGTCCCTTGTTGTTTTCTCGTCTACGGTAAGTATCTTCCCCATTGCCTCTAGTTTTTATTTCTTTGATTAACCCCCCCCCCCTTCCCCGGTCTTCTGTCCCCTTCCCTTTGTGGGCCTATTATTATTTTCTTTGAATTCCTAATCAGTTACAAATTATTTATAATTTAATGATTAACGTGTCGTTGCCCTGTCCTTTTTATGTTTGGGGTCCGCCTGGGCTCCTTGCCGTTGGTTCTTGTTGCTGGGTCATATGGGGGTTGCGTTCATTGAACGCCGCCTTTCCTTGTTGATCTTGTTTTTCATATTTTGTGTTTACCGCATAAATTGTGGTCACTTTCCTTCAGTAAAAATGAGTCATTTTGAATTAAACCTTATTTGGTAGAACAGATAGGACAAAGATATTAAAATTAAACAAAAAAAAATTTAAAAAAAAAACCCCAAATAAAAATTTAAAATTATAAAAACCTTTTTTTTTTTTAAGAAACAATTTTTGAAAACAAAAATTTTAAAAATCTAAAAATTACTGAATTTTTTATAAAATGGAAAACTAAAATCTTAATGAAAAAACGTGAATTCAAAACCCTTTTCACTTGAATGAGATAAAAAATTTATGGACGGCAACATTTTTTTTTAAACAAAGGGAAAGAAAAGTATAGGGGGAATAAAATTCACGGCTGTCAGAAGAAGCAAAATTTTAAACCCTTTTAAACTACCAAAACCCAAAATTTTTCCAAGTCGAAAAAAAAGTAGTACAACAAAGATTCAAGTAAAAAAAAATAATAACGAAAATTTAACAAAGAAACATTTATTTATTTAACGGTCAAAGTCATTAGCAGTTACCTACTGATACCGTAAACAAATGTCACCTGATCACCCACTCTACCTAATTCATTTCAAAAAGTTATTTAATTCAGACTGAATATGTAACTGAATATAAGCTTTTGATGGTAAAACATTTTATCTCGAACATTTTATACATATTTCCCTATATTTATCTGTGTCGTGATGTGTCCAAAAAAGTCTGAAAAAAGTGATCCCTCGGAAGCATTAAGTTTCAATTTTTATGCAATTGTGTTGTGACTAATGCTTCCGAGGGAAGATTTGATTTCTAGTTACCTTTCAACTGGGAAATCTTTGTGTTTATTCAGTCTCTAGCATTTTATGCATGTATAGGTCACTGCATTTTCTTACGTTTGCTTTACTTCAGTTTTTTTAAAGTTCAGTACTACCTTAGTCGGCGATTGGGCATTGAAAATATCAAGTGAAGTTTATTAACAAAATTTGTTTCAAAAATACTAATACTAAGAAGCCAAACTGACATATGATATACCTTTTACTTTGATGGTTATGTTTTTAACCAGGAAGTTGGTAAAAGAGGTGATTGTGTTTTAGTGAAAGCCAGGTGTTACAGGTCCATGCAGAAGAGTGAAATACTTCACTCTTTAACAGTGTTTCTGTGACTGGTGTTGCTGCAGCAGGGGACACTGTAATCACATTTACGCCTCAATCGTGTAATTTAATGCCCAATATGCCTCAGAAATACTGTCATTGTTATCTCTGAAGACCTTCTTTTTTTTGGTATCTTGTTACAGTTTCCAAAAAAGACATTTTTGCCACATAGATGTACTATATTTTGCTCTCTTTTCTCTGTTGATAATGGGGCATAACTAAAAAGAATGAGTATTATGTATGGATGTCAAAATACTATTTTGTTTCACTGTGCTACATTAATGAAACATAACTTCACGTTCATTGCTACTTTATTGAGTTGTTTAACATCTTAGTAAACGTACATATAATATAAATTATTATAATATTATTTAACATTTATGTTTGACATTTCTAAACTATTAATATTATATGGATATCTAGGGCATAAATTATGCCTTTAAAATAAAATAAGATACATTTGTTAGAAAAAAACCTATGGGCAGATGGGGTTCGCTCTGTACCTGTTATGACTGCATCAGTAGTGAAACCGAAGTATGGAAGTATGGAGGAAGGAAGGAAGTATTGAAGGAATCAAAGCATCATTATATGAAGCAAGGAGATATAAAAAGAAAACTGATTGTAACTTATGACACAATATTAAAGTAAGGTAAAATAAAACCACTTTTTGGTGTATGTATCAGTTGGAAACCAGACGCAGAGTAGACGGATGGGTTCTACAGATCCTCATGGCTCTCCACTGTTATACCAGCTATCACAAACTGAAGGAAACTTTTCTGTTAATGCAAATATTTCAAAAAGGCAAAAACACGTAAATAAATGATGTTTTAAAAAGACCCAAATTTCCGATGCAATATCAATGAAATTGATGAAATGTCTATAGAAGCTGGCCTTCGTTCGACTTGTGAACAAGGTACTGATATTTTTCAAATGCAACTAATCTTTCATCATGCGGGCTCTGGCATGGCGTAGGAAAATGCCGCCTTACAGCTAGTAAATTCGGAACCATCGTCCGTAGGAAAAAATATAAAGAAAAATCTTTCTAACGTGCCGTTTGTAAAATATGGACAAAAGAACGGAGGATTGGGATGACAGTCAAAAGGCTTGAATCCTTTTATTTATTTTAGTTGTGAACCGCAACGGTTTTTTGTCTACCTTAAAACCAGAGCAAATTTTAAGTCATGGTGAAATTAAAAGGGCATTAACTTAGAGATTTTTCCCAATGAAAATTAAATTTTAGGTGTGAGTTTCGGACAAGAACAAGAAAAAGGCAAAAGGGTGAATCAGTTGTAAATTAAAATCACGTTTATCACAAAGCATTTCCTTCTATGCATAGTTCCGCAACAGAAAATTGTGTATTCGACCAGTATATACATGGGTCAGAAAATTTTGGAAAAGCATGTTCAATTTTTACACCCCGATACCTAAGTATGAAATGCCGATAGGGACATGCCAATTTGCCAACTGCTGAATTGCTTATTTGCTAATTTCTTATTTGCTTATATGCCAAGTAAACACGGGGCGTCCGTGGCCGAGTGGTTAAGGTATTGACTTCAAACCACTTGCCCCTCACCGCTGTGGGCTCGAATCCCGACAGGGACTTTGGATTCTTTCATGTGAGGAAGCTATCCAGCTAGCTTACGGAACGTCGGTGGTTCTACTCAGGTGCCCGTTTGTACCTGATATGACCTATACTGTGTCGATATGACGTAAAATCTAAAACAAACAAACAATTGTAATAAACACGACACTGGTTTCTGATGTAAAGGAGGGGTTGTTGTCCTTACAAAAAGAGATGTCCACAGATGCCTCTGTGAAGAATGTTTGTATCATGTAGGAGTCATTAATACATTTGTACTTATACTTTCGAAATAATTTTTGTCTGTAAAAATGTAGGCCTAGTGGACACTATAACATGAGATTGGGTGCATTTATGTGGACTAAATAGTCTCATTTTTACTAGTTTCTGAAATTATTGATTAGACTGAAGCAAGGGAGTTACTCCGTCGTCACCTTGATTACAGAAGCATCAAGTTGCGTCCCTTAGATCAGAAAAACCAAAGACTTGAGCACAAATGGATCAAGGGATAAATTTTGATTCCCAAATATTTGCAGGTATATGTGAGATCTTACAAAGTGGGAAATCTCACATATTTTCATTACAATCCAAATTCTAATGGGCTGGTTGAAAGGTGTTATAATAAATTGCTCATTAATTTTGATGCAGCCGAGGAAAATTTTAGGGATTAAGATGACCATCTTTCATATGTAATGGCAGTTTATAGGGCTGCTGAACATTAAATACAGGTTGTTCTTCGAACTAACTCGTGTTGAAACATAGAATACTAACATTAACTTAATGGTAGGTCCTCCCTCTGGTCAATATGACATTGAATGTCCTATAGAGTAAGTTGACTGGATTAAATTTTTGCAACAAGAAATGATTATAAAAGGGGTCTTACACCCGGGGAATTTGTACCGGTGATTTGGTCTGGAGATGGTATCCTCCCAATATAAACAAAAATTTTGGTTGTGGCGGATATGGCCATACCTAGTAATAGAATTTTAGTTGTGGCGGATATGGCGATACCTAGTAATAGATGAAATAATATATTTAACTTACAGGATTCGAAATCCAAAATATCATAACCAATAGAGGTGCAATAAATCGTCTTAAAATATGAACAACAAAATTTGTTCAACAAGGGAGTGCGGCATTCAATGAACACATCCAAAAACAGTACCGCCAGCAAGGAGCCCGGTCAGACACCAAACAGGACTGGGTACACGAGCAAAAAAATGGACAGGATGTTATTATAAAACAGTAAATCATACAAGGTCATTAAAGATGAAATTTAATAAATGACAATTAATTAAAATACCTACAAAAGGATAAGAGGACAGAAGGACGGGATGAAATATGGTAAATAAGATCAATAATGAAAGATGGCGTTCACTGAGAATTGGCTGAATAAAATTAAACCACCTACAGTTGACAAATGGTACCATTAATTAGGCAGATAATGTCTCAGAAGGTAATGATGATTTCACAATTTAGACAGATGATGACTCATTATCAACAACATCTTTTGTTCCTAGAATACAGAACACGATTATTGTTAAACCCAGGCAAAAATATATACATGTAGCTCTGGTTAAATATTCAGAATAACATAAATGTTTTAAAACTAAATAAATGTGCATAAAATAATGCATAACGTCATCTATTTAAAAATGTGCCTTTGAATTATCTAAATTGAAGATAGCAGATTTAATGCAGTTTAAAAAATAAAATACATGGTACTGTGGGATGTCCGTGGCCGAGTGGTTACGGTCGTTGAATTCAAATCACTTGCCCCTCACCGCTGTGGGTTGGAATCCCGACTCTTTCATGTGAAGAAGCTATCTAGCTAGCTAACGGAACGTAGGTATTTCTATAGGAAAAATTTATACTTGTATCTTAACTAAAAGAATAACATTTTATGTAAACATATTTGATAAAATAAGAGAGCCTCAGGCAGGATTTCGTGAGGGCTATTCTACGACAGATAATGCTTTTGTTCTTCAAGCTATTGTAAATAAACAGCTGTCAAAAAAGGGTGGTAAACTGTATGTGGCCTTTGTGGATTTTATGAAGTGTTTGGATTTAATAAACAGAAATAAGCTTTGGGAAATATGTCGACAGAACGGTTTTAAAGGGAAGTTGTATTCAGCAATGGTTAGTTTATATAGTTCTGTACAAGCTTGTGTTAGAACAAATAATGGTTTAACAGAGTATTTTGACTGTCATATAGGCTTAAAACAGGGTTGCTTAGCTTCCCCAATACTTTTTGTCATTTTTATTAATGAATTTGTAAAGGAAATAGAAAATTGTCAGCTAAAAGGTATTCAGTTGTTTCCAGATGTTACAGAAATATTGACATTATTATTTGCAGATGATTTAGCTCTGACATCAGACACTGTTAATGGACTCCAGAAATTGCTTGATTTGTTAAAACAATTTTGTGATCAACACTTTGTCAAGGTTAATCCTAGCAAAACTAAGGTTATGGTTTTTAAAAAAGGGGGGAAACTAAGTATGCATGAAAAGTGGTTTTTTGATGATAACAGATTAGAGACTGTATCAAAGTTTTCATATGTAGGCAACACTTTCACAAGCAAACTGTCTTTTCCTATTATGGCACAGGACCAAAGTATCAAAGCTAAACGAGTTCTTATATCTATTCTAAATAAATTGTATGAGTATGGTCAACTTCCTAAACATGTATTTTTTGAAATATTTGATACAAAAATCAGTCCAATTTTGTTATATGGGAGCGAGATTTGGGGTGCTAGTGAGCAAAAATTCACTGATTCCATTCAAAATTATGCATGTAAAAGATATATGTGCCTTAGTCAAAAAACAATTAATATAGCTATTTTGGGGATTGTGGCAGATATCCAATGTTTATTACAACTGCTAAAAGAGTTATTAAATATTGGTGTAGAATCATAAAAATGGATGAACAAAGATATGTAAAAAAAGCATACAATATGATGAAATGTTTTGATAACTATGGACAAAATAATTGGGTTACATATGTTAAAAATTTACTTATGAGAAATGGATTTGGGCATATTTGGTTTGATCAGAGTGTACCTAATGAAAAGTTATTCCTTCATCAATTTACTCTTAGACTTAAGGATCAGTATCTTCAACTTTGGCATTCTGATGTGGGAAATAGTTCTAAACTGTCATTGTATGCAAATTATAAGTTAACTTTTGAACATGAAATATATCTGGATTGTGTAACAATTAAAAAATTTAGAAATGCATTGGGTAAATTAAGGACCTCTTCACATGACTTAGAAATAGAAAGAGGGAGGTATTCTAACACTGAAAGAAATCAAAGAATATGCAAACTTTGTAATACTGAAATTGAAACTGAATTTCATTTTGTTTTAAAATGTCCCAGATTAACCTCTTTTAGAGAGAAATATATCCCATCTAAATTCTATCAGTCCCCTAATATTAATAAGTTCAATATTTTGATGTCATCGAAAAATGTAGATATTATAATGAGATTGGCTGTGTTTGCATATTGTGCTTTTCAAGAACGTAAAATGTTGCTAAATGATATTGTTTAAATATGTAATTATTTATGTATCTACACATTCTGGTTGGTAAATACTATACATATACATGTATGTTAAAAAAAATTATTTCTGTCACTTTATATACATTTATATTAGTAGTTATAAATTGTAATTGATCTATATAGTACACTGACACTACATCATGTCATGCTTGTAATGTATATGTTTTGTTGATATGGGCCGGAGGCCAAAATCAAATAAATCTTTTGTCATTGTCATTGTCTACGCAGGTGCCCGTTCGTGCCTGAAATAATGCGCGGAAAGGGCACCCGAGGTCTTCCTCCACCAGTTAAGCCGGAACGTCGCCAAATAACCTATAATGTGTCGGTGTGACGTAAAACCCAATTAAACAAACAGACAAACATGGTACTGTTAATGTTATTTTATTAAATGTAAGGATATGATTAAATGTATACTTAATATAATAATTTAGACTTTTTGAATAAGAGTTTAGGATTGATACATGTGTGATTGTGTGCATTTCTGTAATGCTGATTGCATACAAAATAAGGGAAATAAACCTTGTAATTCAGAGGTAAAGTGTATGTTTATGACTTATATTATTAAATCCAAAAGAAATAATTATTCATGTGTGTCAAAATGAAAGTTATTCTTATCAAGATAAGAAATGTGTATATAATGTTGAGGATACGAACATTATCATTTTTATGCCCCCGGGCATATAGTTATTGAACCGTCTGTCCGTCCGTCCGTCTGTCCGTACGAGGTTAACCTCGGACGGCAAGTTGGATTTTTCTTAAGTTCTACCTGTACCAATGGCTTCATAATTTACACACTTACTAATCCATACAAAGTATATGATCTGGGCAAGTTACATAACTATGGCTTCCATTTGCACCAAGTTATGGCCCTTTTCAGCACTTAGAAAATGAATTATGGTTTTAACCTAAACCGGCAAGTTGGAAATATCTTATGTTCTATCTGAACTAATGGCTTAATAATTTTCACACTTACTTATCAATACAATGTACATGATATTGCCAAGTTATATAAATGTGCAATCCATTTTCCCAGTAATTTCCCTTTTTATCACTTTGAAAATAGGGCCTTGTATGGTTAACCTATTCCGCCAAGTTGGATTTATCAAAAAATTTCACCTAATTACTTAATTTATTTAATGATATCTTTCGTATTTGGTAGGTGGATATCTTTAACGGTCCTCTATTTTTTTGTGGCGATAGGCATCTCTAGGTCAAGGTCAAGGTCACTTGTGTAAAAAAATAAATCTAAACATTTCTGCTCATACAGCCTAATTTTTAAGTTAATGTCTTTCATGTTTATAATAGTCGTACCAAGGGAGGTCCTCTTCCTTTTCCTTTAGTAAGGGGTCATTTGGGTTAAGGTCACCAATGTGAAAATAGATTTTTTACACTTTTACAGGTGTATTAACCTTATACCCCGGTCACATATTCACGGAATACGCCCACGGAAGAGCCACGGATTAATTCCGACATCGTCCGTAGCTACCCGTACTGGTCAGTAGCTCTCCGTATTGTAACCGTAATCAATCGTAGTAGTCCTGGTATATCCGTAGCGATCCTTGACAATTTTTGAACATGCACAAAAAATTGCTACGGAAAAATCAACCGTAGCGTATATCTGCTAGTCCGTATTAAAACGTACCGATACTTACTGGTCCGTACGAAAACCGTACTAGTCCGGACTGATTCGTAGCCCACCAACTTGTCAAGGATTTCCACGGTTTGGTACGGATAACCTACGTTTAAGCTACGGTTTTAATATGGATTAATACGGAAAGCCACGATCGTAATACGTTGTACTACGGAGAAGCAGGGATTAGCACGGTCTTATACGGTTTATTGCGTTGCAACACGGACTTGTACGGTCCACCACTGTTTAGAACGGATGAATTAAGTATCATGTACTTTCCAAGGTACTACCTTCTTGTTAAAAACAGACATATTTGCGGGAACTTTCAATAAATGATAATTGCCATTTACTGGCTGCAATTTTATATTGAAATGGCTCAGAATGCGCAGGCAGTGGTCGAGCTGCTAGATGACATGCATAGAGGTAAAATATATTAATATCGTACTACAATTCTTAAGTAAAAGAGTAATAACATTTAATGTTACACATTTTACAAACATTAGATCGTGAACTTTGAGTAAATATGTACATAAAACGAAGTGTCTCATAAGCCTTGGACACTGACCCTTGAGTTATAAGAAGATTAATTAACAAGCTTTTTACATATTTTTAAAACATAAGCATTCACGATAATAAATATTATTGTAAAAAAACGGCAAATTTTAAAATTAAAAGAGAAGCAGTTTTGATCAACACTTATTTAATGATTACTAGTCCATATCAAATCAGGTAAGAGAGGACAGGCAAGATGGTGGACTGGAGATGGGCTTTTACGAAGACCCCTTCATGTTTAGTATGAGGCTCTCGTCACAGGCGCTAGTCACATAATCAAATATTTTACATAATCGGTCTATATATGTATATAAAGATATATACATATATAGACCGATTATGTAAAATATTTGATTATGTGACTAGCGCCTGTGGCTCTCATGGCCGAACTTGTTGAGGACCCAGCGTCCTTCAAGAAATTCAATTTTATCGGACCTGATGTGTCTCGGGGGTCAGACGCGATCAGGCCAAATCCTCTCCGCCGAAATCAATAAACTCTGCAATTCGTTTTCCAGGTGTTCTTTTCTTGTGGGGCATTTATGCAAGAGATTGTGGACGGATGTATTAGGTCCGTATAGATCCGTGGCAATTCGTTCTTCTCCGTATCAATTCGTTCTTCTCCGTATCAGACCGTACTTATTCGTACTAACCCGTGCTTATACCGTAGCAGACCGTAGTGTATCCGTAGTGAGTCCGTCCTAATTCGTGTCGCTCCGCATCAAACCGTGTCGGTCCGTAACAATCCGTGTCTCTCCGGGGGGTTTTGGTGGTAAATCCGTCGGACTCCGTACTTATACCGTTGTGTGTCCGTTCTGGAACCGTAGCGGACTACGGAATTTCACATTTCCGTAGTAATCCGGGAACGATTAGACCGTAGCTCTTCCGTGGCATTATCCGTGAATATGTGACCGGGGCTTTATTCTATCGACAGATGTCTTGTATATTTTGTAGGAACATAAAATTGAGGTATTCTCATTTGGATAGAGGTAGGGGTCAGTTGGGTCAAAGTCACCAGTGCTAAAAATAGATTTTTTACACTTTTGCCCATACAGCCTTTATTTATTGACAGATTTATTTCATATTTGGTAAGAAAATAACTTGCATGATATTCTTCCTTTTGATAGAGGTAGGGGTCAGTTGGTCAAGGTAAAGGGTGCCAATTACAGATTTCTACACATGATTGGTTTTCTTCATGAACTGCGATACTTTGCTTGCATCTCTTAGTAACAAATTGTTCTTTCTTATCATTTAAAAAATGTTAACAATTAATGAAGTCATTTACTTACCGAGTTTAATAGCTAAAGAAACAAATTTCGCTGAATTTTTGACATACTTCGCTGAATTGCTGACATACTTCTCAGACAGAAATACATCTTTCACAACATGTTCAATGACTTAAAAGAAAGTAACATCTTCGTGTTTCTACGTACATGTTGAGGTAAGTAAATGAGTTATATGTATTTTTAAACATGCATTCAAATAATGGCTAAAATGGCTGTTGCAACATAAAGCATCTTTATTTCTTTTGAAAATTTTTAATAGTATTAATGAATATGACAACCAGACAAAAAAATGTTTTAAAAGTTTTATACATTAATAAATGTTATATGTTGAAAGGGTTCCATCAAATATATTGTTTCCACAAATTGAATACTTTAATAAATACTTTAAAATGTTCCCTCATATCCAATTTAGGATCATTATTATTGTAAGCATCTGAATTGTAAAAGTAACTTGTAAGCACTGAAAAATACAAATGACTATTTTGTGGAAGATGTTATGTTTGATAATTGTTGCACCCCTTGCCTCCATAGCAACATAGCTTTTACAATAATAACACAGCTTCAGTTGTTTAGTATTCACTCTAACAAATAGACATAATTATATTATAAAAGTTGATAATATATTTAACTAAATATCCTGTCCTTATCTAAATTGTGATAAATTAGTTTTTAATTAATTTATATGATTATTGTTTACCTTGATTTTAGATGTCAGTCTCCCAATCAGAGATATGTATGCTGTCTTTAGTACTTTTCTATATTAAAACAGTTTTCCTTTCTATTTTCAGATAGAAATGAATGAAAACATTCAAAAGCAATTAGAAACACTTGACTTGTATGAACTACAACTCTTAGGAGCTGCTTTTAAGGTTCAGCATGGTGACAAGGATACTGCAGTTAAAGACATTCATACATTAGCAAAAAAGCTAAAAGCAACCTCTCAATCACTGAGGAGCAATATTATACTGGACTGTGCATACACATGAAATATAGTGTTGTGTTTTCTTGTTGTGCAATGACTTGTATTTGATTTCGCTAGCTCGTCTTTAAAAAAAAAAGACAAACTTTTATTATCACTGTGTTGTTGTTGTTGTTGTTGTTGTCATAAAGTTTTTAAAGGCACATAATGCCTTAGAAATTAATGAAGTTTTATTTCTTTAAAAGGGCAAACATCATCACTTCATAACAGTGTAAGAGCATGACATTGTTAGATGCTTATATCCTAAAGAAAGTAGCGCCTAATATGAAATAATTGTCATAAAAGTGGCAAAATGTAAACAAAGTAGAATTTTGTCTTCCATAAAAATTAGCTACTTCACTCTCTAATGTTAAATTATTGACAACAGTGAGCGCGGGGGCACATATTCTTGTTATTACTTTTATTTGAGTATGTAAGAAAAACAATAACACATCTGCAGATGTTTCAATATTTTACCAGTTCAATGTTGTCGTAATTGGCTTTTCAGGATTTTGTTTTTCTCCGTTTACTATTTCTAAAGGCTATTTGTAAATTGTTTTGATGTGTTACATATATTTAATTCTGCTTTCATTCATTGCAGTTTACTAAATCATGGCTCAGGCATCATCGAATTCTCCAAATGCATGTAGACTATTATAGTCATCAATTGTGATTGTCCGGTGCCCTTTAGTGGCAATCACCTATACCGTCCATGAACAGGCTTAATAAAACTGAGCCTGCAATATTTTCAGGTTTGCCGTGTTTGAACGTCGCCATTCGCCATAATTAATGTGTAGGTTCGACTTAAAACCAAATCAAACAAACTAACGCATATAGATCTTAAATAAACATCGTATGACCGTGGGCTATTACAGTTTATTTATAAAGAAAATAATAATGAGCATTCAGCAACGGTCGTCTATCCATTATTCTTTCTAAAACGCCTAACTATTTTGTAAAATATTTTTGTAATATTATATAAATAACACATGGGTTTGTGGGTAACAGTAAAAATATCATCCCGAGGAAAATACTGTTACGCCTCGGGTAACAGTATTTTTACGAGGGATGATAATTTTACTGTTACTCACAAACCCATGTGTTATTTATTTTATTACCCCGAACAAAAATACTGTGATGATCTGAAATTGTCAACTAAATCTAACTGTAACAAAAATAAACCAAGAGTTACAATAACTAAACTGTCCTTAGCTTTTAAGTTTTTTTAAGTTACTTAAGTATTTTGTATTCATCTATTTTAAGTGTACTTTAGGCCTACTTGAGAATTTTTCTTTTTCTTTTATTCTTTAAGCAAGTGATGATATTTTTACAAATCATAAACATACAATAAGCTAGGTTTTATTTAGAAAACAAAACACTAACCCATTTACACGGTTATGATCTGTGAAATCTAATCCTTCTGTTTCCAGAAAATTCTTAGCATGGTTTTTGACAAAATAACGATGATATCCTATGTCTGTCCACTATATCTGTAACGTTTCACTGATTAAAATTGTAAAATAATCCTTTGTTACATGCTTAAATCGTCTGCATGTTCCAGTTTGACACATAATTATTTACATTGCAAGTACTTCCGTTGAAAACGGATGTTCACTTTTTGACTATTCAACAAAAGGATATTTTATACGCGAAAAGCACACCAGGGTGCGAACAACTAAATTTTATGAGTGTCATAGTTACTCCAGAGAAGAAATTGATGTCCTATCGGGGTTTAACGTCGAAATGAAAATGAATTGAGAGAAAAAATGGTGGCCATTTTATTTCATTTTTATCTAGAAAATAGACCACGTGACCAGATTTTATACTGTTAAAAAATACTGTTTTTTATTCACGTGGTACACTTGCATTAACAGTAAAAATAACTCCCAGAGGCCTATGGGAAATTAGCATTACGAAAAAAGTGAGGTGTAATAATTTAATTTAAGATGGATCTAGTTCGTAAAATCATATAATAGTGTAATTCTTTTTGTTTAGTTAACGTTACCATTCACTTTCTGTATGTTTATGGGCGCAGCCATTTTGTCATATATGACTAAGTTAATTTATCAAAGCTCCCCTCATTGGTCATTTATAATTAGTTTTATATCCAATTGTTACCTGTCTTTTTATATAGGTTCGTACATTTCCTATTTCTTGTTGGCTAGACTGTATCAGGCTGCCTAAAAAGCCGTATAGAGCTTCTCATCTACCTATGCTTCTTGCAAATAATTAACTTAAATTTATAACTTTATTTGATCTATATTTCTAGTAACAAATATGAAAAACAAGATCAACAATGAAAGGCGGCGTTCAATGAACGGAACCCCCTACACGACCTAGCAATAGGACCACCGGTAAGGAGCCCAACAGGACAACTTAGTAAATTTAGTAAAACTTAAGTGTCCCTTTTAGATATATCAAAATGATGTATAATTGTTATAACAAAATCAGTCAACTATTTAACAGATATTATTATTTGCACAAATAAACATGTAATTTTATGACTAAAAAACTGTAGTTGTTCCTTTTGTTTGTGTTTGAATTTCCATTATACGGCCAAATTATTAACTAAGTTCAACTACAGTGATAGAAACATATCACAGACATACAAAGCAGCCCATAAGATAATTATGCAATAAAGGGGACAATCTTTGAAGCTACAATGCCTTATTCATGAAATATACTGGTCTTTAAGACAGTGACACCAATACTGTATAACTAAAAAGTTTGAAAAGCTAAGATTTTCAATGATGAAATAGTCAAATAGTCGAGTATGTTCACATCTGCTGTAGAATACCTTGTTTGATTATTCCCGAGTTTATACATAAACGTACAGTAACAGGTTTATAAAAATTTTATGCATCTACAAAATTACTTTCAAAAAAGAACGACACAAGGACGTAAATATTGATGAGACTATAAATGGGAAGAATAAACGTTTTTAAATAAAATACACTAAAATTTTCTGCGTAAAATGCCTTAAGTGTCAAAAGTATTAACTGTAAATACACAGAAAAGTGTAGTATCAAAATTGAACTTAAAGGCAGTAGCTAGAAAGGTGATAAAATGATAATTTAAATTGCATCGATACTCAATATTGATGGTCATTGGTTCTTCTTTATAATTGAATGTTTTATCATTGAATGGTCATACGATATTTGAATTCTATAAATAAAATGACAGAAAATAAAAGAAATTTATCGGATAATAAGTTTAAAAAAAGCAAAATAAATCAATTAATTTACTTGTTTCTTTTAAAGTTCCCAACTTGCAGAACATTTTTATCTCGATGAACACAGATTCAAAGACGTGTTTTACTATTGCAATGAACATACAATTCATTGGCCAGATGTAACATGTAAATCACGTGGAAAATACTTGATTCGCCGGGTTTATTTACTAGAACAGGGAAACTATTCACAAACTTTTTTACAACATTTCAAACTAATGTCAAGATCCACTCAAACCGGTGCTGGGGTGCATCACACCGTTTTAGAAAGTGTTTTACTTTATAATTTAACTAAGTCAAAAGATCTATTCTATCCCACAGAACTTACATTAATGTAGGTTTTACTTTATTAACCGGTGCTGATGGTGTATCACCCGGTGCAGGGGGCGTCCGTGGTCGAGTAGTTAAGGTCGTTGACTTCCAACTACTTGCCCCTCACCGCTGTGGGTTCGAATCCCGACAGGGACTTTGGATATTTTGATGTGGGGAAGCTATCTAGGTAGCTTACGGAACGTCGGTGGTTCTACTCAGGTGCCTATTCGTGCCTAAAATAATGCCCAGAAGGGCACCTGAGAAGACCCTCCACCAGTAAAGCTGGAACGTCGCCATATGACCTATACTGTGTCGGTGTGACATAAAACCCAATAATACAAACTAAAAATCACCCGATGCTGGGGGGGGGGGTGAATTCCACCCGTTGAAGGTATGCAGGATGGTAATCAGAATTTACCAATAACCTCTATAAAAAGGCCCATCCTCTGCAAGCTTACACCATTTGACAGCGTTGTATAATATTTCTGTTCAATCAACAAGAACATCATTTCTATTCTTAAAACTTAATATCTTATGTATTTCTTACTTTCATTTTAATGCATACATCTTAAATAGACTTTGTGGGCCTATTATTCTTTTCTTTGAATTCCTAATTAGTTACAAGTTATTTGTCATTTAATGATTAACCTGTCCGTGCTCTGTCTTTGCCCTGTGCTGTTTTGTTTGGGGTCCGCCTGGGCTCATTGCCATTGGTTCTTGTTGCCGGGTCATGTGGGGGTTGCGTTCATTGAGCGCCGCCTTTCCTTGTTGATCTTGTTTATCATATTTTTTACTCTGGGATTAAGAATATTTGGGGTTTCCCAGCTAATCTGTGGGTACAAACAAAAATTTTACAGTAACAGCTTCGAAAATAAGCGAAACAGGTTGACTTATCTATTGCAACGGGTAGTGCACCGTGAAGCTATAACGGTAACAGTTAGTTTGTGCCTACAGATTAGCTGGAAAAACCCACATTGCTGAGTTCCGGATAACGTCTATTTAATATCGTATGATCGCGGGCTATAACATTCTATTGCAAGGAAACTAACCATTCAAGCAACGGTCTTTCCATAATCGATATAATTTTATCACCTTTCCAGTGACTTGCTTATTACGATTATATTTGTTTCTTTCAGTTCAATTTTGACACCACAGAATATGAAATATGAAAAACAAGAGCAACAAGGACGGCACAGGTAAAGCTACTTTGCTTTGCTGTGCATATTTTATTCATTTAATACACACGTGACCAAGACGTTAAACACCGAAAGTACTTAGTATATGTTAGCACTGTATGAACGCTTTCTCTCTTCAATAAAACGCCTGATAATAAATATATGTGTTTTGTGGCAGAAAAGGTTATGACCCTTACTGCATGGACAGAATTGTTTTTATTTTCGTCTTCTGTCTTGCTTCGTGGCTTGATACCATTACGCCCGCCGATGGGAGGGGGGGATATCACCGTTTGAGGTATGCAGGATGGTAATCAGAATTTACCAAAACCTCTATAAAAAGGCCATCCTCTGCAAGCTTTACACCATTTGACCGTGTATATTTCTGTTCAATCAAAAGAGACAGTGGATTTCAATTCTGACTTAATTCTTAGTATTCTTACTTTCATTTTAATGCATAGCATGTGAAATAGTTGTGTGGGTATTTTCGTTTCTGGTTGATTCCTATCAGTTAAAATTATTTGTCATTAAGATTAACTTGCCCTGCTCGTAATCTTGCTGTCCTGTTTTTGTTTGGGAGTCGTCCTGGCTCTGCAATTGTTCTATGGCTGGGTCAAGAAATTTGGGGGTTGACAGTCATTGAAGCGCCGCCTTTCCTGTTGATCTGTGTTTATCTATTTTTATTACTCCTGGGATTAAGAAATATTTTGGTATTCCCAGCTAATCTGTGGGTACAAAACAAAATTTTTACAGTTACAGCTTCGAAATTAAGCGAAACAGGTTGATATTATTGTAACGGTAGTGCACCGTGAAGCAATAATTTCGGTAACTATTATTTTTGTGCCTACAGATTAGCTGGAAAACCCCACATTGCTAGAGTCGGATAACGTCTATTTAATATCGTATGATCGCGGGCTATAACATTCTTATTGCAAGGAACTAACCATCAAAGCAAAACGGTCTTTCATAATCAGATATAATTTTTATCACCTTCCAGTGACTTGCTTATTACGATTATATTTGTTTCTTTCAGTTCAATTTTGACACCACAGAATATGAAATGTGAAAAACAAGAGCAACAAGGACGGCACAGGTAAAGCTACTTTGCTTTGCTTGCTGGTATATTTTATTCATTTTAATACACACGTGACCAAGACGTTAAAAACACCGAAAGGTACTAATGTATAAGTTAGCACTGTATGAACGCTTTCTCTCTTCAATTAAACGCCTGATAATAAATATATGTGTTTTGTGGCAGAAAAGGTTATGACCCTTACTGCATGGAGAGAATTGTTTTTATTTTCGTCTTCTGTCTTGCTTCGTCGGGCCTTGGTAGTTGATATTCTTGCTGGTCTGTCTTATTCCTTTAAGACAATGGCTACTTTTGTTATGGTCATTTGGTTTACGTTTTATATGTGTCTACATAAGCGTATATGTGTTTTACTTATTTCACCTTTTGGTACCATAACAACTGTTAGAATTTCGCTTGACGGTGATTCATTGTACTTATACAGTCTCGTTTGGGGCTTAGAGTGAGGTTAAGTGCAGCATTTACCGGGTTAACCCCCCGCCAGTGCTTATGCTGCTGACCGTTCCAAGGTGGTGCCCCTCTTGTGTGTTCCTCAGATGTATGTCTTGTTTATTGTTACATGCAATTGTGGTGACACGTGTCTGTTTTATTGTCAACGGTAAATATCTCCTAATTTTCATCTTAAATCACCTTGTAGGTTTCTATGATTTCCTATTTTGAATGGTTTTTATTGACATCCCATCCGGTTTTGTGTGCCCTGTCCTGTTTGGTGTCACGCTGGGCTCCTTGCCGGTGGCCCTGTGTTTCGAGATGCGCACATTCATTGCCGCACTTGTTTGTTGATCTTGTTGTTCATATTTTATAAAAAGACTTCATCTCAGATCAAATATGTGAAAGTATTAACTTTCGTCAGTCACCTTTCTTATCACTTTACTTTGTGTGTCTCTTTGTTAAAACTTATTAATTTATTTACTATTTATTTTATTTATTTAAAAACATTAAAAATCTAAGTTCCATATTAGTTTTATTCTTACTTAACTAACAAGTTGTCCCAGTAAATACTATACATCTTTTTTACATGTATAAATGAACTCGTATTTAGTTTATAAGACTATTGAATAAATATAATAATTGTGAACAATGTGAATAACCCTTTAGAATGTATTATTGATGAAAAATGCCGCAAAACAACATTTTTTTTCCAAACGAATGTGTGAGGCCATGTTTTAACATGGAAAAACTCTCGAGTTTGCCTAACTCCATTTTTTTTCATCATTTTCTGTTAATTGTTTTTTCACCCCGCCCTCCCCCCTTTGAGGCCTCAAATAGACCCACTTTTATGGCGTTAAAAAAGGAGATCAATTTTTCGGCGCCATCCCCTATCAAATAGATACGTCAAGGGGTTGCAGAGAAAATTTGGACTTGGGAGACTAAAATGGCCTCAGGTCGAGCTTAAGGTAACGTGTAATCAACGCTGAAAAGCTTTTGACTCTATCTTAATCCACTGAGAAGTTGAAGTTGCAGCACTTTGAAATCAGTTTTGATGACATTTTTGAGATGTCCCCTTGTTGCCATGGTAACACGAAATTGACGATTGAGTATGCCGTTACAAAGGCTATGGTCCATTCAACATTTGTGCAAAGTGTTAACAGTATAGAAGTATTTTATAGTTTCACAGCATTTTGGCCTTGTAACAGGAGGCTTTTCAATGTAAACAGCCATTTTTCACAAAATGCTCATGAAGTAATGGGTTAAACATTTCCTCACAAGCTTACATTTTATCTCACTTGAGCACAAAGTGCACAGAAGAGATATTTTGTAATGGCAGCGTGTCCGTCGTCAGTCGTTGTCCACAGTATCTTTAAACAACATCTCCTAAACAACTCGATGGATCTTTACCAAACCGGTGCCCAAAGCTTGGATATATGATATGTAGCATTGCCAAATGCAGCTCTACAGAAGATATATAAATCATGCTCATTGGGTCAAAATTAGTCCAGCCCTGGGGGTTACTTAGTTATTATAGATTTGTGAAATATAAAAAAAACAAGATCACCAAGAAAGAGCGGCGTTAACATATGACTTCTCTTCAGAAACTGCAATGTCCAGAGCTTAGATATTTGGCATGTAAAAGCTTTATAAATAATGCCCCTGATGTTATTTGACCCCGCGTTTTGGGGTCACTTATTTTATATAGACTTGTATAAGTATAAGAAATACATTTAATATGAAAAACAAATCAACAAGGAAGGGCGGCATTCAATGAACGCATCACTAACATTGTACCACTGGCAAGGAGCCAAGCGGACATCAAACAGGACAGGGCACACGTGCAAAAAAAACAGGTAGGCATAAGATGAAAGACAATTCAGTCCCGATGGGTTTTAAGTACTATACATTATTGAGTCTTCCACTTGGTTCGTCAGATGTAATCCTTAGAGTGAGGCGTACTGTCCAACCGTAAAAGGGTTAAACACTAAACATGTGGATGTCTTAAAATACATGTAGTAGGGTCAAAACCTATTTTAATGAAGCTTTAAAATATTTAAAAAAAGAAAGCCGAAAGACCCAAGATCTCTCGAAGTTTGTAAATCACATTCGCATAAAAATCAGGCATAGTAATGCCTAGTCGCAAAAGAGTTTTTTTTCAAATTATGAAATTATGTCGAAATTTCGATTATAACATTTATAAACTATGATAGCGGTAGCCCTGCTTCAGAAACTTGCTGGTTATGAAAACATTCTTACGTACCTCCAAGCTCTAGCGAATATAATTAACTGAGATAAGGTTTTACATGGGGTTCGTCCATTAAAATGTAGATAATTCAAAAGCAAAATCAAAGTCATTTCTTTTATTATATTATAGATTTTTATGTGAATAGTATTGTTATTGATATTTAAAAACGAAATATTAAAATTAAAATATTAACATTTTTAATGCAAAGTCAATCAAATGCTGAAAAGTCAAATCTTGTAAATGTTGCGGAAAATCAATAAAAATGTTTGTTTTAGCAGAATTTAATTGAATATATTCTTGGAAATATACGAAAGCTTGGTGCGGAGAAGAAAACAAAGTGATCAATACTTTTTTCATCATTATTTTAAGTGTTTTAAGGAATGGATTTTATTACAATCAGCAAACATTCTGTACGAGTTTAATAAAGTATCTAATAAAATTACAAAATTGGTTTGTAGCACACTGTCAATCTTATGTATCTTATAAAATATTCTAAATTGGGTGATTTCAAACGTCTTTTTTCTAACTTTACAAGTATTGAATCAATATTTTATTAATTGTCAATAAGTATCTTAATATAATTATTATTCATCTTTTTGCAATGCAAGTCCCTTTGTTAATATAAAAGTATATTGAATAATGTAAAATACATAAAACTAACTGTATGTTACCCTTGCACATTTTACAGATTCTGTTCTTGAAATTGGTTGAGAAACATAACAAGCGAACAATCAGAACTTTAAATGATGCGAATGTAACATAGTAATGTACTGTGAACGTAGATAAATGATAAAAAAAGTCAAAAAAATCTTTTAGCTGCATGCCTCTAGATGAGCCAAAATACTTCAAGAAAATCCAACTTGAGAACAAAAATGTATTAAGATTTTTAAAAAAGTAAAACGATTTAAGATTCAGGTAATAATTCACATGTTACGTGCGAGTAATGACTGAGTTTGCAGTATTTTCCCTTCTACTGTGTGACTAAAACAGAATTATCAGTCTAAATATAGTCAAAATAATATCAACAAGAAAACGTTAGGAAAACTGACTGCTGTTTCTCCTGTATAATTTCAAAATAATTAGTTATAACCTATAAACACATAATTTGTAGATAGAAGAAAATTTAAAAGTAAATTGGGTTTGACTATTTATCACTTTGAAGTTTTCATTTCTTCTTTCCTGGCCCATAAACACCAAATATATTTCGCTGTGCTGTAAACAAAAAACACTACATTTAATACAACAAAACATAAAATTGAACTTACTTTATCAACAAAGTTGAAATTATAATGTTATAGACATAAAAATAACACTTTCTAAGAATTTCTTAAAGCGAACAAAGGCACACTTTTGCAAATAGTAAACTTATTCACTAACAAATGAAAATAGCCACAAAAGTTGTTCATACATCTGAAGAGCAACATTATTCATAAAATAAAAGTTTATTAGACAAAATTATATGTAAAGAAATATAAAAAAATACCGAACAGAGCTCGAACAAGTCTTGACGTAACAAACAATCTTGACCCATATCCTGCATCGGTCATATGCATGAAACGGTAGCGCCTGTCCCTCCTGAAATATATGTTAATAAAATATTCTTATATACGTATCTTTATAGATACGTTTGCTTCACATCCTAGAACGTGAAATGGATTAATCCCACATAGTTTATCGTTACTGACATATTGTTACATTTATACATTATGCATACATCTATAGTACAATTCTTGAACATGTTCTTTTAATACAGTAAATAGATACAAATTACACGAATTAATTAGAATGATATTCATAAATGATTAAATGCATTTATAAAACTTAAGCACTTTATCACAATGAAAGCATATCTATTAAATTAACTACAATGTCATTTTGTAGTTGTTACAAACAATTGACGTGTTATAACGGTATGGTATTTTAGAAAACATGAAAAACAAGATCAACACGGACTGGAGGCAATCAATGAACGCATCCCAGTTTAATGTTACTCATATTTTTGACAAATGAAGTAATATTGTGTCATATATAAACATGCCAATGTTTTGAAATGACTACATCACATACATTTCTGCAAATATCCCTTTTTGATACATCAAACCTTTTAAGTTCCGTAGGTAATACATACAAGATTCATAAAATGTTCGTTTGCAAAATTATTAATTTAGAATAAAATTTATCACCCTTGGTAACGTTAGGTAGATCTAGAACAAATATTGTATCCATATACATGAAATAGTTCTTTCATGTTCAAAATGACTATCATCTTCAAATAACTTCAGTTTAGGACCTCAAACTAAGTTTAGTATTAAGGGAGATAGGTGTGCGAACTCGTGTACAATATAAATGACCAGAATGAGGTTAGGACTAGGTCACTTATCCACTAATGAATTGTATTATATGTGTAGTATCTATAATTACCGAGAAAAACGTTTTAACCTTGCCGGATTTAAGAAATACTGTCAGCGTCCTTTTGTATTTTTTAATTAAGGTTTACTTTAAGGTGTAAAAAAGTCATTGTGAGAGTCATTTCTTATTAAAGTGAGCAGAAATAAATATTGAATATAGAAATAAAAGCAGAATTTAATACAATTAAGAGACGATTCTTATAATGTTAAATACATATATTTTGTTGCATTTGAATATCAGAAGAAATTAATAATCTGATGTTAGATAAAAGAAGATTACCCCATAGACCATGGCTTGTAATCTGACATAACACCGGCCCGTTTTAACAACTCTTCTCCAGAAGACCTGAAATAATAATAATAATAATAATAATAAAGACTTTATTTAACGAGAGAACTCATTTGAACAAACATATCAATCTTCCATGAGGCCCTCAACAAGGAACAATATAAATTTAACTTTTTCAAACTATTAAAATACATAAATGTAAAAACATACAGGAGATTATCAATTTGTATACATCAATGCGTGATAAAACCTCAAGTATAAGGTTTTAAAATGGTTAACAGATGTAGCAGACTTAATATAATCAGGAAGGCCGTTCCAAATACATGATCCAGAATAAACAAAAGACTTACGAAATTGTTCAGTATTTGGTCTAGGGGTATAAAGTTGAAAATCAGATGATGAACGCAAAATGCGAGTATGAACATCTGACGATAAAATGAAATTATTCAATAAATAGGAAGGCGCCTGATTATTTATTATTTTAAACATCATAATAGCTTTTTGAAAAACAACCCTCTGTGAAAAGGTCATCCAGCGGAGTTCAGAAAAAAGTTCAGCCGATGGAGTGTCATAATCTTTGTCTAGAATTAGTCTTGCAGCTCTCTTTTGGAACTTAATGAGTTTATCTTCTAGAAAAGACGTACAGTTACCATAAATTATGCAACAATAATCAAGATGTGGTAAAATATATGCATTGTAAAACATTTTACGTACAGGTATAGATAAGAATAATTTTATACGTGATAATAAATGTAACAATGAGTTACACTTTTTAAGAACATTATCAATATGGCTTTGCCAAGACAAGGTGTTATTAATTGTAATACCCAATAATTTTTCTTCAGATCTACAGAAAATTTGCTCTGTTTTATATAAAATACAAGGATTACTTTCATGAATATAATTTTGCTTGTGTTTTGAGGAAATATACATGACCTTAGTTTTGTTAACATTGATAGACATGCGATTCAAATCACACCATTTGTTGGCATTTAAAAGATCATGAGTAAGAGATTCAACTACTCTGTTTAGGGATACATCAGAGGTTGAAAGGGTGGTGTCATCAGCAAAAATATCAGTTTCTGTTTTTTCCATAGACAAAGGCAGGTCATTGATATATATTATAAACAGTATAGGACCTAGCACTGAGCCCTGAGGAACTCCAGTAGTTACTGAACTTGACTCTGAATATAAACCGGATATGTAAGTTTGTTGGGTTCTGCAATCTAAATAGGAGGAAAACCAAGCAACTGATGAAGGGTCTAGGTTATACATTCTAAGCTTTTCAATAATAATAGAATGATCCACAAAGTCAAAAGCTTTAGAGAGATCAAGGAAAATTGAACCAACTATTTCATTTTTGTCAATAGCTGTAATCCAATCATCAATAATTCGAATCAATGCTGTTTGACATGAATGATTTGACCTGAACCCAGACTGACGTTGGTATAGAAGTTGATTTTTCTCAAGGTATAGCTTTAAATGTGAACTGACATGACGTTCAAGAATAAGTGATATCAAGGGAAGTATGGAAATTGGCCTATAATTTCTTTTATCACTTTTAGAACCCTTTTTCTGTATAGGAATGACTTTTGCATTTTTGAATGATTTAGGAAATGTATTGTTAAGAATACTGTTATTGAATATAGTGGTAAGTATGGGAGCAATAATATGAGCCGATAACTTTAGAAACCTTGCACTGAGACCATCTGACCCACATGACTTTGTAATATCAATCGATTTTAATTGGTTCAACACATAAGAGAGCTCTATTTTAGGTATTTTGAAAGGGGGTATATGCTGAAGTTTAGATGCATTTAGTTCAACTAGCTCAGGATTTTCATAACCAGTCTGATTAATGGTATGATGGGATTGGTGGAGATTCACAAATTGTCTGTTGAATAAATTTGCAGTGATTAAAGGGTCAGAAACCGGGTTGCCATCATCATCATCAATAAAATGTGTTTGAACCTTGGATTTGTAACCAGATAATTCATTAATATGTATAATGAGAATTTATATATAATATGTATGTTTAGGTACTTGAATGTATTGTTATGGCAGCACAAATGCAAATATACATAAATGACAGAATACCGACATAAGAAAAGCAAATATATTAGGTATCAGTACGTTATCGGAACATAAGTTTAAGGCATTACTTGGATACTTATACATAATAAATTGTCACAGGCATAAAGATACCCTTCAAGTCAGTAATATGTAAGAGTTACATATATATACAAATGTTTTATGACTAAACACAACATCTTAATGACACGCGTGACTGGTATCGAACCTCTGTAAACCGTTATAAACTGTATTTTCCTTTGCAAAATGCAACGGAGTAAGAATTTCAAGTCAGTATTTATAATACCTGTCTTCAGAAATATAAATTTTATAATCTCGCCTTTTTATCGTTGAGGAGCATAAACTTGAGACTCGAATATTATTTAATTTTGGCCAGTTAGATACAGGTACTTGTGACTATAACCCACTGATTATAGCTGATTTGGAAATGGTTCAGAATTACGAGAAACACTATATTAATATCCCATTAACATGTATGTAAATACTTTCATTTATTATTTTGTTTAGACATTCAGAAATAATCTTATATGTACAATTATTGTTCAATCAGTGTCTTAATTTAAAAAAAACAACAGTGAGCTTGTCTAAAAATAAAGTGTTGTTTGAAAATTGCTTTCTGTATTTAAGATAACTGCGTTTAAATTAATGCAAAAAGCATGATCAGTGTGTGTCTTTAATTAACTTTAAACAATAAAGTCCAATATGATCATAATATAGTTTATTTTCTCTGTTCCTGGCTAATTGAATCAGATGATGTGTTGTCACCTTTGAGAACAAATGGGACATGTAGGGCATATCCCTGGAGATTAAAAGACTTGTTACAGTGTAATCAAAACGTTAGAAGCTGTTGATGAATTAACACATTCGATGTAAAACTTCAAATTCCGATGAAAAACATTTGGCAGATATTAATGAAACTTGTTATTAGAAATGAGGAAGCATTATGAAGAAAACATTAAAAACATTTTAAATCACAAAAATATATTTTGCAGCGTTCTTTTAGAAAATAAAATATCTGGTAATGCGATTGAAAATATCTGCGCAACTAAAATGTAAAGGTGCAATGACACAAGGAATGGTAACCTTCAAATAAGGAAATAATTAAATCAAGAAAATAAAATTACTCACTCACGCGCTCGAGCACTCAGAAAGTCAGATGTTCAGTTAGTCATTCAGAGAGTTATCCAATTATTCACGAGTAAATTTTTCATTAATTTATTTATTCATTAATAGGTACTTAAGGTGTTTTAATGTATAAGGTGTTCTACAATAAAACATTAATAAACTGAAGGTTCAGTATCAGATATGTTAAAATGTTGAGAGTTCATGTTACCAAACATAACATATTCGAAAGCGTGAATTGCTTGTGGAAATTCGTGCAGAAGTATTTTGAACAGGTTAAATTTATTTTCTGGGTTCTATAAACAAAGTGTCGGTTATATTTTGTCTATCATTGCAATCACTAAAAAATCAACCTTATGTTATACGTATATTTTGGCATTCTCTTTAATATAAACGGAAAAATAGAGTCAACCCATTTTTTCCAGACAGAATCCTCAAAAGCGATTAAAGAAATTGTTTAAATTCTTTGCAATGTTTTTGTTTTGACATGCGTACTTTTTCGTCACGCAAATAAATCATTTGCTGCTGTCTGTATACTATATTATGTATACCGGTAGTTAAAAGCACTACCAATATGTTTTTGTTATTTGGTGGTTCAAGATAAGAATATTTGGCGGGAAAGGCTTCAAGAAAGCTGTCACACTGTCAACATGTCAAGATAAAGGTAAATTCTGATTACTGTCAAAGAATTTTATATCAGATGAATCGTTTCCATTTCGTACTTTTATTGAGCAACACATATCAGACGGGTAAAAACAATGAGTGCAACTCGTTGATGGTATTGTTTTATGTTATTGCATTTTCCGAAAAGATACCGGGTTTAATTTTAATTTTTATTTTATTATCCTTAAGCTCATTTGTCAAGAATTCTAGACAGGTTACAGTGATATTAATCTCGCTTTCGGAACATACATGCAATCAAAAACAACATGACGTGCAGACGGATTTAATCTGTTTAAAAACAAAAACACTTGATGAACTAAACCAGTATACGTAAACAATTAATCTGGGGTTTTTTACGACGGATTGGGAAGCTTTAAAGTAAAATCTTTTACAAAATAAAATGAAATGCACATTTTAAGCACTTATTTACATCTTTTCTTTAAAGCAATCTGCATTTGCTTTTAGAAATTTGATATATATTCACATTCGTGTTTGCCGAAATTTCTCTTTTAACTAACACTATTTTTCAGTTAAATATGCAATATGTCATTGAGCGAAAGTCGGAGCTTTCAATTACTTAACAAAACAATAATTTCATTTTACGTTTTCTGTGAAATATTGTTTGTTTCAAGTGTCTATTATCGTTATTACTTGGCCTATTGCCTTTGTTTAAATAGTGTGTATTTGTAATTGGAAAAGAGGAGTGTCTTGCTTTCAAGTAAATGAAGGGTTTTAAATGTTAAACGATGCACAGGTGAATGGTAATTATCTTCAACGAATGTGGTGATTAAGAAGGAAATATGTAATTAAATGAACAAAATCAGCCATTTCCCTTTAAAGTCCACAGGAAGTCATAGATCTTTATCATGCAATTTAGTTACGGAATGTGATTCCACTATGGTGCAAAAATTGATTTTTTCCACAGGAATGGCGGTGGTAAGACACTATATTTTTTATCAGTAATTCTAATTATAATGACAATTGACTAATTATTGAGCGGTGATGGCAATCTATGTATAAAACTGTTAGCTATGATTTTATTATCATGACAGGTCTTTTGAAAATGCATCATATATCACAGATTTAAACTGAATATTAAATCTAAAATTTTGAAATGCTATGTTGTAAATATTTAATCAAGCCTATCTCACCAAAGCAAAATCTAAAAGTCTCTTTTCCGTCTTCATATAACAACTTCAAAGTTTGTGTTTTATAGGTAAGAAATATACTGCAGGTTACTAATATACATCCATTTACATTTCATGATCGTCTGTCGCTTTCAAAATTAGTATGGAATTAGCAGTGTATTCAAGATAAGAAAAATCAAAGCACAGAAGGCGCTGAATTTGTTTGGGTCTCAGAATGTCAGAAAGGTGAAGGTTGTGAGATTATAAACCAATTTGTTTTTGTATAGTGCCACCATTGCTTTCCAGCGTTTTAAATGATTGTAGTAAATTTGCTATAAGACTAATTGCAACACTGCTATTCAATCCAATGTTTATTTGACAAACAATTTGAAAAAAAAATGAGTTGCCTTAACTGGGATTTGAACTCCAGACCTCTCGCTTCATAAGCGAGCGCGCAAACCCCTCGACCACGGTTAAATTATATGTTAACGGCCTGAAGAAAAACATATTTTTCTAAATTAGGGTTTGTAACGACGCTAACTGTTGTTTAACACAGATGTAAATAATCATGGAGCTTGCTATACGCATGTATATACATTATTAGAAATCTTCGACCATTCGCGAATTATTTAGCTTGAAAATTAATGCGCCTGTCATTTGACCATCTGTACGGAGTGATCTACCCTGAATTTTTCGGCGTTAGTGTACATATAAAGGGAAGTAACCGCTTCAAAAAGCGGACTACTTTCGGCAATTGCAATTAACAGCATTAGAGTCTGAAATTTCGCTACCATTATTTGTTTGGTCTGACGACCCAAACAAATAACGAGGTAAAGCGCATTGGCTTACTTTGAAAATTCCATCGATAAATATTCATAGACTTATTGAGTGTACATGGAAGTACTATATAAGCATTAAAGTAACTCATGTGGCATCACGCTTTTATATCTTGTTTTTACTTTGTTATTGCACAAGGCAGACCTGTTTATATCGTCAGATAATATTAACACAAACACATAAAATCTTTTGTAGAAATTCTTGAGACAAAACGACAAAAAGTTGAAAATTTACAGGCTCTTTTCATTAAGTCTGTTCGTGAGAGATAATGACGATTGTAATATTTCTCATGCCATCTGTACCGGCTTAGGCACTACTAAACGTGTTCGCATAATGATCCAGCTCTTAATCCCTGTGTATAATAAAGTTTGAGAAAGGGGATTACCATCGAGAGTAATTAAACAAAATTAATTAAGTGAAACTTCCAGAATAGATTTTAGAATGTAAAAAAAAATAATTTTATCATGAGAAAATTAAAAACAATGGCAGAACGAAATATAGGTTAGTCTTCTTTCAACCAAGAAAGTGCAGACCTAGCAATGGATTTATGTCCGCTACACTATATCAGATAGGAAATAGAGAAATAATACGGACACTATTTATGTTACATAAACATTATGTTCCCGATGACCACGACATACCCGTTTTTCCCGATGTTTCCGTATCAATGTTATATTAGATTCTGGTAAGTTTCATTACCGTTTAACAATGTATCTGTGTTGGGCTGTTTGGCTTAAATTGAATTGGTCTAAGGGTACCTTTATTTGGGTCGCAATCTACTAGTAATGTATGTTTGTTGTTTCGCGTTTCGATGCGTCTGATCAGAACATTCATGTTGACCAAGTCTTCAACCAAGTCTGACCTGTTTTCACGGTTTTTTTTCAAAGCCCCCATGGATAGAAAGCTTTTGCCCTTTTTACTCTTTCTTACTATGGCCTGTAACATTTTCCTCGTACTACCGTACTCCGACAGGAACATAGTGTAAACGTAATATTACATTTTCAACATCTACACGACAATTTTACGATGCAACTTATCAGAGTAGTACGTGTAGGCATACATGATAGATTTGTCACGCTCCAGCAAATTATTCTAACAAGTTGTTTAGCTAAATCAGTTTGATGAGCAATGCTTCATTTCTAACAAGTCATAAATCTCCTTTCGTGGCAAGTGCCAATAAAGTTATTTCAGAACGCAATGGATCAGAGGTTATTAAATTATAATTGGTTCTGTTTATGATAAAATTTACTTTATAGTGATTTAATTGCATTATACTGTAAACTGGATTTTTTATAAATTGGAAAACTATTTCATTCCATACCATTGTGGGATATAGCTATCAAAATGAAGGACAACTCCGTTTTGGTGTGATGATACCAAAGTACTTCTATAGTGCCATTGATTTAAATATGAGCTGGATACACAATCAGATAACTGAACAGGATTGATTTGTCATTAACACTAAATGAATTGGTATTTTGGACTCTGCCCGTGAAATGGTTCGATACAGGCGACAGTGTTATATAACTAGTGTTATGTGACAATATTTACACTATATTATTTTACAGGTAGTTACATGCTACAATAAAACAAGAGTATCATAATGGCCCTAAGTCGCTTATGCAATAAATACAGTTCAAGAGAACATAAATGAAATTTCATAGTTGACTTTGGTCATTTGAAGATTAAGACAATACTTGAATTAAACAGCATAACTGACGTGGTTTGTGAAAGCGTGAATGGTATTCCATCAGTAAATAACAAATAATTAGCCATTTTTAACAACATTTAATCTTTTAAATTTGAGGGTCATTGCCAAGTGTGAGTCAAAGTAAAACTTATTCACGTAGAAAATTATTCTTCAAAGAGGAACCAATATCTATTGCTGATCAATACTTTGTGTAAATGTGGTTTAAGTAAAAAAGGTTATAGCCAATACTTTGTTGACATCACAAAATAACTCTCTTTTGGGTCCGTATAAAGACCATAGCTCAATTTAGTATGATTGCATTTTGCTCTTTTAATAATGGAACACAGTTCTACAATAGAGTTATATACACTTTGTTTTAATGCAATTAATAATGCGTTTGCGACCAGCATGGATCCAGACCAGCTTGCGCATCCGCGCAGTCTGATCAAGATCCATGCTGTTCGCTGTCAGTTTCTCCGCTTGTAATAGAGTTGGTAAGCGAACAGCATGGATCCTGATCAGACTGCGTGGATACAATTCATTTGATACAATTACGTCGTAAACTTTGTAATTATGTATTTTGTAAAATGCAGATGTAATCAAGGTTTTGATGTTATTTATTTGTATTAGTTTGTCTAAGGTTATTAATCCCTATATATTTAGTAAATGTATAAGAGAGAATATATATGGAGAAGATATGATGTTTAGGTTAGACTAGGACAAGAACTCTATAAACATTAAAATCCCTTTAAATATTTAATTACAAGGTCTCTTTAAACATTTCAGGACACGATTTCTATACGATCTCAATAAGCATGAACAGTTCAAGACAAGTCATTTAATAAAATGGACATAAGTAATTATTTTTGATTATCATTTCATTTTTTCCAGTGTTTTACTGTAATAAATCAGATGATTATATTCTGATAAACCACTAGAATCTAGTGAAATTTATAAAATATCATTTTCACTGTAGCCGGACTATATCTGAATGCGGATGAAAAGAATATCATAACCAAATGGAATAACAGGCAAATATGCCGTAATACCTGAATTTTGCTTCTTTAAGAAAAGACAGTCGATGTCATCATACATCATTTTAAAAATATATAAAAAATTAGAGAAATTTAACAGAACTATATTTCATAATTGATGGTGAGACGTCATAATGTGATGACGTCACAAAGGAGAATGCGCAACGTTACATGGCAAAATCAGTAGAAATTACTTAAAATCTCTCTTTAAAAGCATTAAATTAAAAAAATGTATTTGTTTTACATATAAGCTATTCCACTCGTGGTTACGCCACACTAGTGAAAATATTGCATCAGGTGTTAACTTAGTGAAATATGTTTCAATCTCAGAATGATCTTCATGCGAAACAAACAAATATCCTCTATGAAACTACACAATTACATGGAGGCAACATTACCACCGTGTGCATTTACTAGTTTCCTATCAGAACCAATGTCCTATATCAGTAATCAAACCATTTGATTCCACTTGCTATCTGATGAATGTATGGTATTAATTAATCAATGACTGTCAAAGTAACGGTTGTTTAAGATCTATAAATATCCATTTCTTAAATTACTCGCTTCTTCAAGTTAATTGGGAACTGTCGATTTATAGTTTGTTTTTTTCCTTTTTTCCCTAACCCTAACTTACATTTTCTTGTGTGTTTCCTATGCCTTTATATACACACGTGTTGTAAATTCAATGTGAAATAAATTTTAATTACAGCTGTGGCTTTACAATGCTTATATTCAGGAACTTTACTTATATGTAAAGTTTTAATTAATTAGAAAAATGGTCTTATTTTCTTATCGTTGCTGATGTTGATTAATTATCAGACATTTTTGTAAATGAGGTCAAAATTGGACGTGTATCTCTAAGAGATTAGATTGATATCTTAAACGAATATATTTGCACAACAAGGTTTTAGAAATAGCGTTCTAATAACTTAATCCCTCGAAATTTTAAAATTGGCGTATCACAGATATATAGAGATGACTGGTTCATTTAAAAAAAGACATAAATGATTGCCTTTGCTTCAATTTAACATTATACTTACATCTTGTTATTCTTCTTCTATCTATTTCCTTTAAAAGCAGTAAGGTCAATGTAAGTTTGTCTCCATTATGTTTCCTTTTTTGTACTTAAATCAATCAAATTTCATGACCCGCTTCCACCATTGTATAAAGTATACGAGAAAATGTTTCGAATTCCCTTGTCGTTTACACATTTTTGAAATTTGAATACTCTAGACGTTTGGATAATGCAGTATATTGCATCTCAACGTTCGAAAGATGAGACAAATTTGTAGATTATCATATCATCATGTTACTATTTGTGAAGCAATTTATTTTTTGACATTCTCAATTAATTAACTTAATCGTTTGTTTTTGTTGTTGTCGTCGTTGTTATTTGTTCTTTTTGTTCTGTATTATTGCTTTATTTCTTTATGTCATTGATTTGATTTTTTGTATAGTCTGATTTTATTGACCTGTCAATTATAAATACATTATAGCACTCATTTAAATATTCGATCCCACTTTGGTTTTGTCCGTTTAATTTACGAGTATATCACTAACGTTTGGAAACTCCCACTAGCTTAATGTACGTAGATTCTAGTAACATCCGCAATAGCACAGTCGGTTAAGTGATAACCTACTGCATGAGAGGTCCGAGGTCCGATCCCTTATTTTGACATTCTTTTCAGACTTATTCTTTTTTTCATTTTTAAGTATATTTTAATGAAAATGGTCAAGCGCTTGCAAAATTATCTACACGGATATGAAACAACTCAAAAACACTGAATTGTCACATTTTGTTTTGTATTTTACGGCACTGAAATTACATTTATTGATTTTAATCCGAATGAATTTACAGTATTAATTCTTAAACAATGTTATAAACAAAGGAATAGTATTTACAAAAAGCGCAAAACATTAAAAAACGGAACAACCATAACTTCAAAAATATAGAAAATAGTTATGAATAAGAACAAAACTTGGACATAATCTGTCTCGATCTTGGAAAATCAACACAGATATAGAGGATATTTGTTTATTTGTGTGTAAGATGAAATTTTATTTCATCGAGTGGGCTTTAAAAACAGTATTCTCACGAGTGGCGTAGCCACGAGTGAGAATACTGTTTTTAAAGTTCACGAGATGAAATAAAATTACATCTTACACAACAAACAGACAAATTTTCTTTTTATTTTATGCTTAAAAACAAGTTAAAACGAATTTTCCATAATTTTAACGTTAATATTAAAACTGTTTCCCCCATTGAGAGCCCCATTTTGTCGGAATTTCTCATTAAAAACAAGAAGTCTTGAGCTGAAAAATAAGTCCCCCAATCAACGTTAAATGACGGTGATATTTATTCATTTTATTAAAAAAAATATGAATGATCGCTTGTTTTAATAATAAAAACAAACAATTCTTGTAGGAGAAAAAGTCCAACCATCCATCCATATTTCTGTTACTTACTGCGAATTTATATTAGACCTGGCTTTGTAAATTGTAAGCGGCAGCCATTTTTTAAAGTTGTGTATTTCATGGGAGGAAAATAATTGTGTAAGATTCAGAGGGATATAATTTAGATTTGTTATTCATACACCTTTTTAAAAGAAAGAAAACTTATTTGAGGATTGTAACAGACAAAAAATAAGTGTTGACAGATGTGAAAACATTCAGAAAAGGAGCTAGGAAAATGGAAAACTTGGAAGCTTGCTCAAGAACGCTGGGTTGTTTTACTTATTCTTCGAGTAATGGCTGTCAATGCTTTTCAATTTTTCATAAAGCATACGGCAGTTATTGCTCGTAGGATACATTAATATGCCCAAATGTCATCAAGAGCAGTTTTGCATGGGGAAGGAATGTATTTTTCAGACTGTAAATATGAAACAAAAAAAATTAGAGACGAAATTTGGTGATTGGAATTTGAATGAATAGAAGTAAGTTTTCTTCTTTTTATTACTTTTGACATTTAAATTATTTATCAATTTCAGCTTTGCTTTTTCTTTAAACAGTCTGAAATTGTCAGAAATGTCAGCAAAAATAAAATTGAGGTACCACATGGGGAAAATCTTAAAAAGTAGTTTCGTCATTGAAAAGAGTGAAATTATATTTTGATAATTTTCACTGTGAAATTACCAAATATAATTTTCACGGATAAATCAGTAATCCACTGAAAAGCATAAAATAAAACACATTATTCCCACGAAACTGCGAAACAAACATCGAGCAATGCAAAAAATTTGTGATTTCTTCAGCCAGAAGAGTCATAAGATTATATGCATTCATTTCTTATTGGAAAATTTGACTTAGAATTTATATAAAACAAACATTTTATTACCTCCCTTTATTTACATGAAATATTAAATTCGGTAATATCTTTATAAATAATGCTTTTTGGAACTTACATTTTGATAAATCTGAATTTGAGCATCATATTTTTTATATAAAACTAAAATTTGAGACGAAATACTGTACTTGACATGTTCATGTAAATGAAGTCTACACCATAGATGTCCGTTAAAATACTCAAACCTCAGATAAAACCAAATATATCAAACTTTCTTTACTATAGAAAACGTGGAATGCAGAACTACCTCAACGAACTGAACAAGATTTATAGTTTATAGTCATTGCGGACTAAATAATTTTGATTTGTTTAGACGACATCTTTTAGTATACAGTAGAGTTAATACAAAAAGTATGTTTATAGTTTTTTCAACATTTAGAATTAGAACTGAATAAGAAGTTTTACAGTGATTATCACAAGCTATGTCTAAGTGCATCGACGTGAGTGGCTACTTGGCTATTTTTGATGTTCAAGAACCAGATGTAAAATATCGTATGGAAGCTTGAATTGACCCACCGAGATGCCGTGGTACGTGATAATTTGTATGTGGTCATGTTGACATATATTAGTGCGACATGGCGTGTTTTACCATGGTTCGGATGGGAAAAAAATATAATCTTGACAACACCTGTATCAGAGCATGTCGACTTTACTTTTGTCTATCATAAAAGAGGACTGGAGCCTTATTATTATCGGAAACTAAATGCCGCCCATCGAGAAATGATTGACGTACTGCATAACTATATCGTTGATTTCATTATCATTAAGAATTTAAAGTATATCAGTCTGATGTTTATTTTCGATCTTTAATATATGTATATCAATTGAGTTATGTATAATACGCGTAGAGCATTTTGTTTGAATAACCTTTCTGGAAACAAAACAAGTTAAATTACTTAAGTGCTCTTTATATAACCTTTCGGCTAAAATTTTCAAATGAACTTTTTTGAAGGTAATATGTTTATAAATATATGAAATATAGAAGGTTGCTTAGCAAACACTGACTGAAATTATTAACTGGTAAAACTGCTTGTTAAACACGCATATACAAACAAGCACATATTCAGATTAAAAGACCTTTCAAAGTCCCTAGCTAATATTACTACAGAAATGTTCTTTAAAGAATAAATCATTCGATGTATTTAGATTTTGGTTTGGAGGGAGGATAAAGTTTCCGAATATTAATTAAGGTCTTTCCGACAGTACCCATGGTGTTATGAAGTTGTGAATATTTTACCAAAAGAAGAGATATTACAAGGCGTGTCGAGATAAAACAGGTTGACATAGCTGTTCACAATTCTCATCAACTCCATTATGGAGAAGGTTATATGTCGACATGCATTAAAACAGACGTTGTCAAGACGTCTTTAATATCCCACCAAACAATGACAGAAGGCGTCATGTCGCGTGAAAATGTGTCGACATGCCGACACACGAGTTATCACGCTTATGGCTTCTAGGGGGTCAATTCAAGCTTCCATAATATCGTTTAACTAAATCCGTTGCAAGTCAGATCTTAGATAATAATAAGAATTTTAGCATTCTTGCTCTGAACAATTAAACGTCATTGAAACAAGAATTTATTTTCTGTGCTATGTGAATGTGACCTGGAACAAGGTCTGAAAAGAAATACAAGATTTTGACTACTTTGTTTCATATATTTTGTCAAAGATTGCAAGTTTGATCGACATTAGAGTTGCCTTACGAGATTTTCTTGAATCGAGAAATTGCCTTGTTGTTATGTGAGAAGATTTGTATGAAGTTACTTTATAGTTACAATATTGCGATTTGAATTTAATTGACAGGTAAATAAAATCAAACAATAACATGATATTTTGATGCATGCATTGTAATAAATGTACATGTATGTAATGATAATGGGTGTTTAGCCAAAGTTAGAAATACAATGTATATTCTTTTAAATTTGCCAAAAGCTTCATATTTCGTTGTAATTAAATCTTCACAAAATACTTATGTATGGAAACTTATGTGAAAATAATTAACGAAGCATTGCATGTTTTCCACATAGACTCGAACCTTTTGCGTAACGTATTATAATAACGAATGCTACGGTTTTGACATGTTCGCGACTATCTTGACAAGTGTTAAATCAATAATATCCTGGCAATTACTTTGATCTTTTTAAATATATTTGATTTGTGTCATATTATTTTATATGTAGAACTTCAATAAATCTTCTCTGTAATACACATTTATTATTACGACTCTTACTTTAAAAAATTGATTTGTAGTTAGCTCATTCCATGGATATATTTTATGTAAATACAAATCACTACAGCACTATGATAAGCTATTACATACATAATTATATATTGCAGTACATACATACATGTGTATAACTAGAAGGATTGGTTCTTATAAATTGCATTGTGGAAATTAAAAACTACAAGTACTTATTATATACATATTGTTTTACTAGCATCACTATATTTCTGCATAAACAGGGTGAATTTTCTTTACAAAAGGCATCAATATATATCCGTTGCTAGAATTTGTAAAGAAATTAAATATAAGCACGTGGTATATATGATGCTCAGCATTAGTGTTATTTAAAAAATAAAATCAATGAAATTGATTCGACATGCATGTATTGTGTTTCTTTACCAATATTTGTTTTTTAAAACTAACTTGGCGTATCTCAGAATTACAAGATAACTTCCTATCAATGGTATCTATGTAAACAAAACAAAACAATCAAACTTCAAGGACATTATGTAACGAACGTTTTAATTGTAGACAATTCAGAAAAATAATTGCCCGCAAATTTCTTGTTCACTTTTTCCTGTTGCTTAAATGATTTTCCATAAATTAAAAACAATGTTATTATTGTAATAACACGGAGACATTTCTGTATTTCAATCGACTAAGTATTATTTGAATGTTTATCGGGCCCTTAAAAAAAAAAGATACCTTTTTGTTTAAAATCAAAAAATTGTACTTTTTCCTTTTTATTGAGCCTGAGTTTCATTTTTTGTGTTTTTACTTTCTTTTATAAATTACTAGCCCTTTTTTAAATATTTTTTTATTTAGAAAAACAAATGTTCATAAGAAAAAGAAGTCTACTAAAAATAAAATAGAACCTATAAGGATTGGCCAGCAAATCACATTTAAAATATGTTTTAATTTTTTTATTTAAAGCTAGCATGGAAAATATTTATGAAAAAGAAGTGTAAAATTTACCTTTTTCTTTCCGCCAGATCCACGTACGTCGCATAAATACTGTCACAAAGTATAATATATATTACCAAAGTGGTAAGTAAAGTTCCCTTTAAAGCCATAGTGTATGTTCTAAATCACTCTCTTTAAAACAACTGTTGTCGATTAGATTCCAATTAAACAAGTAATTTAAATTTTATCATTATTCAATATCAAATAATTCAACTCAGCACCGTCACATGATCTGTGCCTTTCCAAATAGATGATAATTCTCCTACGCTGATCAAACGAAAACCAAACTCGGCAAAACTAAAATTGGAGACTGTCTATATTTTTGGACAGGAGCTAAGATGTTTAACAAAATATACTGCCAGCAGTGTATTATTATCCACCGTCCAAGATGGAGGGTTGTCTTTCTGTCTGTCCGTCTTTCTGTCTGTCTGGACCAACATGGAAAGTATCAATTCAAAACTTCACAGGTGGATAAATCGCATGGAGTTAAAGTGCAATGCATAATAAAAGCAACTCTATTGCATAATTTATTAAATAATTAGCCTTAGTAACTTATGTTTCTATAAACTTTATAGATACATAGATAACATATCGGTTAGGTGCAGTGTCTTACAACCATAACTCGTTTTGCATCATTTTGGAGTCAATACCCATTTTCAGCTCGACTATTCGAAGAAAATGAGAGCTATTGCAGTCGCCCCGGCGTCGGCGTCGGTGTCGGCGTCAGCGTCCGCGTCGGCGTCTGCGTTGGTTAAAGTTTTTTGTAAAGTCAAATATCTCAATTATTACTTGAGATATTCAATTGAAACTTACAATACTTATTTATAGTAACAAGGTACATCATATTGACAAGTTGGATAACTCTGCCTACAATATTGACAGAATTATGCCCCTTTAATACTTAGAAATTTTGGTTAAAGTTTTTTGTAAAGTCAAATATCTCAATTTTTGCTTGAGATATTCAATTGAAACTTACAATACTTATTTATAGTAACAAGGTACATCAGATTGACAAGTTGGATAACTCTGCCTACAATATTGACAGAATTATGCCCCTTTTTAACTTAGAAATTTTGGTCAAAGTTTTTTTGTAAAGTCAAATATCTCAATTATTGCTTGAGATATTCAATTGAAATTTAAAAATTTTTTTTATAGTAACAATGTACACCAGTTTGCAAAATTGCATAACTCTGCCTGCAATATTTGCAGAATTATTTGCCCCTTTGAAACTTAGAAATTTTGGTTAAAGGTTAAAGGTCTTCAAAGATATTTACTTGAAACTTTACACATGCACTTAGGGTCATAATTGGAGGGTCATAATTGTATGTCACTGACCAAATTCCATAACTCTATCTTGCATTAAGGCTGATTCATATCCCCTTTTCTACTTAGTCTCTTGGTTAATGTTTACATGCAAGTTTTACATATCTCAATAACTATTAAAGATATTTATTTAAAACTTCACATATGCATTTAGGGTCATAATTGTAGGTCACTGACAAAGATCCATAATTCTATCTTGCATTTAGGCTGATTTTTCTCCCCTTTTTCAACTTCATTGTAAAGTTTTGCTTGTAAGCTGTTATCTCAATAACTACTGAAGGGTTTGTGCCTTTTTTGGGACAATTTTATGCATTTATAATAATAAAGCAGTGATTTCCTTGATAAAACATCTTAATAACAAGATTTTGTACCTTTTCTGTCAAATTTATGTATTCATAGGTAATTAGTATTATTATACTCAATAAAACACCCTTGTGACATTACCTTCCGAATAGTCAAGCCAATACTGTATAATTAGACTCTCTCTAAGGCCTATAACATGAATTTATAAAAAAAATTAGCCCTTTTGTGAACTTAAAAAAATTAACATTATCAAGGCTCTTTTACTATCAAGCGCTTATCATAGTCGAGCGTGCTGTCCTACCGACAGCTCTTGTTAAAATTAATAGTCAATGGTATAACAGCTTGAAATTTCACGATAATATTTATCCAATTAATGAAAAAGCATTTGAGCCGCGTCACGACAAAACCAACATGATGGGTTTGCGACCAGCATGGATCCAGACCAGCCTGCGCATCCGCCCAGTCTGCTCACGATCCATGCTTACAAACCCTATAACAAGTAGAGAAACTGATAGCGGATAGCATGGATCCTGATCAGACTGCGCGGATGCGCAGGCTGGTCTGGATCCATGCTGGTCGCAAACAAATTATGTTGAGTTTGTCGTGACGCGGCACATTTTGTTTTAGAACCATAAGTCAT
This sequence comes from Ruditapes philippinarum, assembly GCF_026571515.1. Lineage (NCBI taxonomy): Eukaryota > Metazoa > Mollusca > Bivalvia > Venerida > Veneridae > Ruditapes > Ruditapes philippinarum. The sequence continues at coordinate 30,646 of NW_026863340.1, read as the reverse complement.
TGTCCTTTTTTACATCAAGCGATCCTTGTAAGCCAAACTGAAGAAGTATTAAAGATGTTATGCAAATATGAAAATACGACAAATGCAAATATACGACAAATGAGAGGCAAAAAAACATATATAACGTATTGCATTTTTCTGTTTTTCTTTTTTACTTTATCGTTTCTACATGTCTTCATCTTTTCGCGGCAAAATGCGAAAAAAAGACACGGCGTGGATGTCTTTATAGGAACTTAAAGTAAAAAGGCAAATCAGCAAAGGAAACAGTTACAAAAATATAAGGCCCATATAGTCTAGAAAATGCTATTTTTTATTTTTCAAAAGCTATTTGTTGTGTTCTATTAAATTTATTTTTCCAAAACCTAATTTATTTAATTGCGTTTTGGCAATTAGTCCGGTTATAGTGTGTTAGTAGTTTGTATTAAAGTCAAAATAGAAAATTGCTTACATTTTACTATAAAAATCACAACTTGTTGTACAACCAGTGCTATTTTCCTCAAGTGTTGTGTACACACACTGTTTTAAATATATTTACATGTACAAAATACTCATTTCTTAGGCTTTATGTGCCTTTATTATTATGACTTACAATCAAATACTAGTTAAAAAAAATCTAAATATGTCCAAACAAGTATAAGTCTATGCTTAATGCTTTGTAATCAATCAACTTTCACATTGCTGAATCTATGTAATGGTGGTGTTTGATTTTGGGGCAGTGTATTGTTAGTTTGTATCAATCAGATAGACTCGAACATTAAGATGCTCGTACAAATCAACCGACTGGAGACAACCTAATAATTCTGCACATAATATTCAAGCATACCCGGGCTCATCAGCAAGACAACATGGCTGATAAATTAAAAGAAACACGGTGTCTTTTCAAATAAAATCATGATAAATTTATTTTACAAAAAAAAGGCTGAAAGGAACAATTTCAATATCTCATGTAAGGTGTACTTTCAGTTTGCTTATATTATATTGTTTCAATGATGATAATGTGTTAAAATTCGTTTGATGTCATCATGGTCTCTTGCTCCTGAAATGGAAGCAATGCTGTATTTCATTACTAAATAGTTATTGAACAAGTTTTAAAATATTGTAATAATTTATCGATAAAAGACGGTATAACATAAAGAGTTAAAGGTAAGCGTCCTACTAAAACGTTACAAAGTCCACAAAACTATAAATGTTGTAAAACTAGATGCAGACATGTTATATAATGAGTTAGAAACAGAGTAAATATTTACAAATATGATAAACAAGATCAATAAGGAAAGGCGGCGTTCAATGAACGCAACCCCCACACGACCCAGCAACAAGAACCAGTGGCAAAGAGCCCAGGTGGACCCCAAACAAAAACAGGACAGGGTACAAGGCAGAGTACGGACAGGCTAATCACTAAAATGATTGCTAATCTGTAAATGATAAGGAATTCAAAGAAAATAAATAAATGATTGAATAATAGGAAATAATTTGTAACTGATAAGGAATTGAAAGAAAACAAATATAAATGATTGAATAATAGGCCCACAAAGTCAAAGGGCACAGGGGAAGGGGACAGTGCAACCCGGGGAGGGGGGGGATATAAATTTAAGAAATAAGACTAGGGTCAGGGAAGATATTTACCGTAGACGAGAAAACAACAAGGGACACAAGCAAAAATGTCACCAAAACAGTATGAAACAACATAGACATACATCTGAGGAACACAGAGGGGCGCCGCCTTGGAAGGGTCAGCAGCACAAGTACTGCTTGGGAGTTTAAACCGGTTAATGGTGCACCAAACCTCACTCTTAGCCCTATCATGTTCCTATACTGAACGCCGAACAATCCCTCGAGGATGAAAATATAACAACATTGATTGCATGTACGGGGAGACTTTTTACAGCCGCCACACGGCACAAACAACACGGTTGTGAGCATAACAAGGAAAGGCGGCGTTCAATGACCGCAACCCTTGCACGACCCACCAAACCTCACTCTTAGCCTCACCCTGTTCCTATACTGAACGCCGAACAATCCTTTGAGGATGAAAATATAACAACATTGATTGCATGTACGGGGAGACGTTTTACAGCCAGCACACGGTACAAAAAAACACGGTTGTGAGCATAACAAGGAAAGGCGGCGTTCAATGACCGCAAACCCTGCACGACCCAACAAACCTCACTCTTAGCCTCACCATGTTCCTATACTGAACGCCGAACAATCCCTTGAGGATGAAAATATAACAACATTGATTGCATGTACGGGGAGACTTTTTTTCAGCCGCCACACGGCACAAACAACACGGTTGTGAGCATAACAAGGAAAGGCGGCGTTCAATGACCGCAACCCCTGCACGACCCACCAAACCTCACTCTTAGCCTCACCATGTTCCTATACTGAACGCCGAACAATCCCTTGAGGATGAAAATATAACAACATTGATTGCATGTACGGGGAGACGTTTTACAGCCAGCACACGGCACAAAACAACACGGTTGTGAGCATAACAAGGAAAAGTGGCGTTCAATGAACGCAACCCCCACACAAACCACCAAACCTCATTCTTAGCCTCACCATGTTCCTATACTAAACGCCGAACAATCCCTTCAGGATGAAAATATAACAATATTGGTTACATGTACGGGGAGACTTTTTACAGCCGCCACACGACACAAACAAATCAATGATAAAGGAAACGAAAATTATTTGCACTACAACCTCTACTGTGCATTACATATTTTGATAGTAGTTGCCGAGGTGTTTCCCTTTATTGGTCAAATTTACTATGACATCTAACTTATAAAAAAACTGAAACTTTTGTTGTAAAAAGGTAATTGATCTACAGGTTCGCTCTATAGAGGTTGCACTGTATCATATCACGTTATCCTATCTATGCTTTATTCTTTATGTTTATTTGTATGTGTGTAATTCGTGTTATTTTTAACGACTCGTTAAGAATGTTTTACAATTTCAGTGGTTAAGCGTAATTTTCTGCTTCATCATTTACAAAACTTGTAGCTCGATAAAATTAGAGATTTAAAGATACACTAATGATAGATGCATTGTTTGTCTAACAAAACAGTCCAAATGCATTGACCTTGTTTAAAGCGTTGTCTGTGTTAGATAAATGTCAATATATAAACTACGTTATAACATTATACCATACCTTAATAATGATGGATGTTTTAATGAGACTGCAGGGCACTGAAATTAAAAGACAGAAAGACAATTTAATTAACCATGACAAAAGTAAATTATTTCTTTTTACATATACAATTCTTGTTGTTGATTACATAGTTATTATCCTAATAATTACAGTAATCATCATCTTGAATAAAAGGTTAATGAGACAACTTTCCTATTCACGACAAAGTGTGTTGTATTAAAGTGTTTTGTTGATTTAATGTAAGTAATGGTATCTAAATAAATTAAATATGATTTAACTTACAGGCCTTCTGGAACTGTCCATCCGTTATTAAAGTTATTGCCCCAATTATTGTTCCAATTGTTTCCCCAGCCATTTAAGCCACCATTACCGCTCCAACCATTGTTGCTCAAACCATTTTTCCAACCAGTGTTCAAATTGTTTCCCCAGCCATTCAATCCGCCATTACCGCTCCAACCATTGTTTCCGAAACCATTATTCAGACCAGTGTTCCAGTTGTTTCCTACGCCATTATTCCAGCCAATCCCGCCACTACCAGTCCAGTCATTATTCCACCCATTATTCATGTTGTTTCCGAAGCCATTACTATTCCAGCCATTATTCCAATTGTTATTCCATCCATTCATATTATTCATGCCGCCGTTGTTCCATCCTTGGTCGCCATGCCACGTGTTCAAATGCGGCTGGTTCCAGCTACCACCGGACTGGCCCCAATCCAAACTGCCACCCGTATTTCCAAACATGTTGCCTCCTGATATATATATTTAATATATGTAAAGCATTGTAAAAAATAACTTGATCAAACGAATAATATAATTCATTAAATTTCCGTTTATTTTTACTTTTTTCTATGTTAATGAGCTCGAGATTGTCTCTGCGTTAAAGTAATCTTAATCTTAATATAAAGTTTCCAAACACTTCCCAGCACTGATTAAAAGACAATTCAATATGTAAATGTGAAAAGGATTTCCTGAGACATTCAGGACAACACTTTGATTTGCGACAAACCATACACATATACATGTATTTTAAAAATATGTGTACAAGACCAATAAACACTTAACAACTGAAATAAAGTACGTGTTGGAGTTATTTACAATATAAATAAAGAATATAGTATTGATGATAAATTCCATTGAAAATGATATAAGTATTTCATCAAAGTTTGAAGGCTGATTACTAACAAAACATGAACATATTTGGTTTAATGAAATCATTGTTTCTGTATAATTATGCTTGTATGATAATTCACCTTTTTTCCTTTTTTTGTTCTAGGTGGGAATCTTTTCATGATATTAAACTATTATCAATAATTTATGATTAATGATCAGTAAAATAAACAAGTGAAATTTCATTTATAGGAAATCTTATCTCAAACATTGATATTATGAATCATTATCTTAAAATGTTTGTCACTGAAATATTTATTTAATTATAATTATTATCAAATTTTACAGCAATTTATAGCAACTAAGATCAAAAGGTCCATACTCTGTGGTAAAGTTTCAAATACATCATTATATGCCTTAAGATATTAACATCAATATTTAAAGTGATTTAGACATTAAACATTATACACGAGAGTCCATATATTTCTAAGATATCACATAGGGTCTGGTAAAACAGAAACATTATCTTTTATTAGTATTTTCGACACTAGGGTATGCTCAATATAGTTTTATAGTTTTGATTATTAGCTTTCAATTGATCTTGTCAAACAGCAACATGACAAAAAAATGAAAACGCAGAAATATAGAGATTGTTATTATGGACAAATAATACTGACTAGCAAGGCGGCCGAAATTGTCAAAATGGCTTTGAAATACGCTAAATTTTTAAACTTTATAATTATACGAAATTATACCAGTAATATATATATTAAAATAAAGTTATATATAAGATGCGTGTAAACATGTAATCATTAAATAACTTGTTACGAAAAAGTTCAATTAACCTTTTAATTGCGTTTGCCCGTAAGCAAAAATACTGGTATGAATATGATGCTGACGGCAAAATTTTGAGGTATATTTATTGATTGAATTTTATGTTAACTTGATTAATAGATGTGTTTTTTTCTTCTCTTTTTATAAACTTAACTCTGTTAATTTACACATTTGAAAGACAGCTTAAGGAATTTAATAGATCATACATGAAACGGGTACTTATACACAAAGTACAGTAGTCCTTCACGAGGATACGTCCACTTCAAATGCTGCACTTCTTTGTTGATCTTATTTTTCAAATTTTGTAAATGATTTTCTTTGCTAATAAACTACAGAAAAGTGTGTTATTTAAACTTTAAAATTTCAATTGATATAAAGTTCATTAATATTATTTCAATTTCATAAGTTTGTAGTATTTAAAACTGATACTCATGATCGTTAAAACTGGTCAAATTGATAACTTAAAACATTTCAAATCTGCAAGATAGTGCTTTAAAGGACGGTTTTGTGACTGGAGATGGTAGAAAAATATTTATATAGATTTAATGAATTTAATTTCACTTTTCATGCATAAGAAACTTAATAGGGTTAATATAACATATCATGTCATTTCACGTCAGATGTTGAATATGTACTATATATGTAAATTTTCAATTATTATATCACTCATACCAATACGGAATAATGTACCATATCAACCAATCAAAAAATGGGATATTTGATTCATACCTTGCCAATTTGAATTCCATGGCGAACTTTCGTAATCAAAATACTGATATGACCCCATTCTTTGATTGTTCCAGTCACCGGGATAGAAATTTTGCAATGTGGAACCATGAAATCCCTGGTTTCCATAGTGAGTGTTGCCGTGCATTCCATGTCCCATGGCTACGTGGGGGTAGTCTCCGGCGAAAGCGCTCGCTAGACATACCACGAACACAAGAAACCCGTAATTTATCTGAAAATTATGTGAGTAATAAACTCTTAAAACATAAATTTGCGAAAATGTGCTTCGTATATTAATAACCACCATGAAGATGTTGTAATTGTGTGGGTTTTACTTTAAAAAAAAGAATAACATGATGAAACAATGGCAGAATAGTATATAGAAGATGAGCTGATCTTAGATTAAAAAATAAATTTGACTGGTATATTTATTGTCAATTTCGCTGATGTTTGGGCGTACATACTTCCGTTACTTATACCCTACAGAACACCTATCTCGTTACAAAAACAAATACTAGTAGCAAATAAGATAAATAGCTATTAATAGCGGTACCCGAAAGATATAATTCTTAAAGTTGCTTGGAGAATGAAAGTAAGTTGTTGCAAAAAAGAGACTTAATGTGGGTATTTCATTGTATTTTTTTACGAAAATATATCCAGAATGTTCTGGTAATATGTCATACATATCGCTTTTTTATACAAACACACAATAAAAAAGTACTTCGCATTAAATAATATCAAGATGACGAGTTTTACAACATTTTGGTAAAATTTGTATAACAAAAATCTTCAATTTGTGTAAAACTTAAAGATGCTCTCTTGGAGAAACTTTATAAAAAAAGTTTATTAACAATATAAATTTCTGTATGATACTTACACAACACATAATTTATCCAGAAGTGTGATCTCCTATAACAAGATATGTCACTAACCTATTACTGTATGTATTTTTTAATTTTTATGACATTTCCTTATTTCTGAGCAAATGAATCATTTTTATTACTTTTTCTATCATATGATATATAGATTTTTAATCGAATATCAACATTAAATATATTATAGACATAGGTCAACTTTGTAGATAGACAGGAAACATGTTAAAAATTTTAAATTAACCACAGGTACCAGAAATGTCACTTATTAAAATATCCTGTTTAGGGTTGTTTTAAAGAAGAAGCCAAACCAAAAAAAACTGATTCAGGTTTGCATATTTATTTTTTAAAAAACAGAAAAGATATTTTATTGATTTTATTTATTTTATTTAGCATTAAAAACATGTCGTTTTAAACCAAAAATAAAATTTGGGGGTGACATTTGAAAATTACATTTTTTTCACTATTTATAAACCAAAAAGCATTTTAGCGTTTGAACCACGTGATGATGCTCTGTATATGGTATCTAGCCTTGTTTCTATTTCTTTCCAGAGTAAAATGCAAATCTCATCCAGATAAAATGCAAATCACACCCAATTTAGCCAAGTTTCCCTTTTCGAGTCCAAAATGTCTATATCAAATGCATATCGTTTGTTTCAAGTTTTAGAGTCCAAAATATCAATGAAATTTTCTGTTTCTATGTAGCCTCGTTTCATTTAGGGGGTAAAATGGTAAATATCCCAAAATAGCCCTTATTAGAAATTTTTGGGATTACATTTAGACTGAAAAAAATTCGTCAATAACAAAAATTTAACATGAAAAATTATTTTTGCCAGGTAAAAACTTGCTAAACATCTAAACCCCCGGTTTCCACTTACCCCCGGCAGACCCCAGGACCACCCCGGGATGCGAATTGTTGTTTGACGGAAATGGCCGAGAAGATGCGCAGTGTAAATATATGTGAGGGTATAAGAACACTAAATTTTGAGAAAAAAATCCAAATAAATTCCCCTGTGGGTGCCAATATAATTTTTATTTTGCAATATCACAGAGCACAACACAATAAACAAGTATAAACAAAGAAAAGTAGTTATGATTTTACAAATGAAGTTAAAAATAAATGTTTGTACATGCAAATATAAGCTATCTACTTCTTCTATTCCCTCTATAGCAATTGCTAGTAATTACTTATTATAATGGCCATGCTTGGGTATAAGCGAAAGTGAATTGTGCTTAGCCCTAGAACACATATGGAACTACATAAAAGAGTGCCCATAGCTTAAAGGCATGACAGCAAAACTTACGGAGCAGTCAATGTGCATGCAGCTAGCACTGACTTGAAGCCAGAGAGTGTGAGTGTTCCAGAGGTGGGCTGTTCAAAAGATGAACATTTATATATGTCATTTGATGATTTTACAATATGATAGGCTTGATTTTGTGGTAATGCACTGATTGCCGGGTGTAACTAATACTACAAAATTATTGACACTATTTTGTAAAACAGAACTAATCTGTTAGTTGTCCGCCTAATTTGTAGACATTGCCAATTTATGGTCTCTTGAAAAGTACAATGACTCAATGAGTGTTAATGTGCACATGAGCGCGTTTAATACTGATAACAAGCACGCGTGTTACTTCCGGTCACTGTACCTTTCTTGAAAGCCTACATATTATGCAATAACAGGAAGTAGACGTGTTTCTATACTGTGACATCTATTGTTATATGGGTGGTTTCGGCGCAATTTAGTAATATTGCTATCCAAGCCCGTGAGGGTCATGCAGATTCTGTGATTGTTTCAATCAATTTCAACAACAGCTATGAAGTTCAATCATGTTTATATATCCGTCTTGATTTATTACCGTGATATCAATTTGGTACAAAACAATTGTCATCTGAGGGATGAGTATAGTACATTGAACAACAATCAAATATATCACATTTTCTTCTCTCTTTCACACCAGTTACTGTTAACAATAATAAAGAACTTTGACTACAAAATATTTCCAACATCTCTTCTTCTCTATAACAAAGACTCACAGACTTTTTCCACCAAGGAATCACAGGACATACAAAATACCTTAAAATCAATCATGAACCGATCATTTGATTTCTTTAAATATTGACCACATAATGTAACCTTTGAAAAGTATAGACAAGGCCGGAAGATTTGTCTCCCTTTGGAAAATAATGAAATTCAACAGTAATGCAAGAGTTTTGTCCCTTACACCAAAACTTTTTTTTACAATATGACCAAGAAATGCACATACTACAATGTAAAGCAAAAGTGACAACTTATGCAGCAACACACCACGATCAGCTACATCTTTGGCCTTTTTAAATATGCTGAGATAATACCAAATAAAAAAGATATTTAATAAAAGGACAATTGCCTTACTGGGATTAAGGAGTGTTAAGCCCTTCTAACATTGTAATGCAAATATGTCTTATGCCAAGAGGCATTACTGTGGCATGCGAAGAGTCTAGATCTATCCGAGGCATTGCTGAGGCATGCGAAGAGTCTAGATTTATCTGAGGCATTGCTGAGGCATGCGAAGAGTCTAGATCTATCTTGGTATTATCGAAGGTGGTGTTGGTAGTTTTCACTCCGGATCACTAAATACATTAAGTTGGACCACTCACAACCGACACTAGCACATGATAAACGCGAAATTCGTACGCCATTGTAAATCAGCTGTTCGGTATTTTGTAACGAGTTTTCTGATTGGCCAACAGCAACGAAACCGCAACTTTTCACACAAGGATGCCTAATGGCGTAGAAAGCGATCGAAAGACCGTGTAAATGTTTGAAACTCGAATCTCGTGTTGTCAGTTCTCTAATATAATGTATTTAGCAATATTATTTAGTAAATTCAAGTGATTTTGACCCTTACTCGGCTGGCAAACATGTATTAGTCTATGTTTACGTACCGAATTGTTGTGCCGCAATTTTGTCTACCAAGGATTTTTAGCACGAATGCGCTCGTTTCCTGATAGATATTTCATGAACGGGAGGCGCTAGACACTTGGGGTCGGTCTCATTTGGAAGCTAAATACGAACGTGAAATAGTGATAAAAGTTTTTTTTAATTGTCTGGACAATTGTTTTCACAACGGCCCGGGAAGTGAATCCCTTTCTCGTAGGCTCGAATCTGGAGTTTCCGGCCTTCTCTTAACTTATAGTATATTTTTAAAGGGGATCATAATTTACAATTATTTTTTTTATATTTTTTTTATTGGTTTTGACACTTTTAAGATGAAACAGGGTTTTTTATCAATCATGTCATATGTTTTCATCCCAGGTCCGATACTCGTGCCTGTGGTTTATGTTGGAAATAAATATTTAAGTAAAAAGAAAATTTCAAAACAGAATACTATTGCTAATTCGTTTTCAATGGACAAGGCTATTCCGGGATTAACCACAATAGCAATAATTATAGGCATCAACACTTCCCTCCGCAATACTTCAGATATTCAGCCGGAAGTAGAAAGACTTAATCCGTCACTCTCTTGCAATATACAGAAAATTGGAATCGAGTGATTTTTAATTTTTGGTCATTGCTCGGTTCTGTTTAAGCATAGCCACTCACATTCCAACAGATATCTGAATATATCCTAGGCATGCTATTACAACAACACGCAAATGACACACACGCTGTAGCATTGTCTCAATTTCCTAATATGTAAACTACGGTGTTCCGTTTGGGCTCTGGAAATGGAAAGCGCAAACATGACAGTACTATGGTGACAATGCGACAGTACGTACAATGGTGACAATACAACAGTACGATTGCGAAGCACAACAGCACGATGGTGACAGTCCGACTTACTGTCGCATTGTCACTATCATACTGTCGTACTGCCGCACATTTCATCAAAATTACAGAGGTCTAAATTCATAATTAAAAAAGTTATTGAAGGTAAACTGACGGCAACTAATTTTGGGTCGCTTAATGCAAGCTTATATTAATATAGTTAATTTCGTTTTCTTCTTTATTCGATAAGAGTAATCATAATTGAGTTGCATAGCAAGTACCTTTGTGCTCCGATATACATAAACGCTTACTGGTCAAAATATTTAAGTGTACGCTGGATTTTGGTGCGATAAAATAACTGTACGCTGTTAAAGGTTCGATTTTTTTCATTATCACATCTGTTGTACATGTTTTCTATGATTATACTAAGATATCTACCATATATGTGCCTGTTTTCCGGAAATTCTGAAATCTTCTTTCTTTCCTTAAAGATTTACTTGAAATAAAAGTTTTGTATAACCATCTATATAAGTGTTTGAACTTAATTTGTATAATTAATAATAATTATCCTGTGATAATTAGGCTACGCCCCCTCGTATAAATCAGATACCCTCGTGTTTCGATGTTTCGATGTGTAGAATACTACTACAGAAGATCAAGTATGTTTAAATTGATTCAATTATTAAGTACTGAAAAAACGTCTGAATTAATAGGTTTAGGTAAATATTTGTATTATGCTACAAATCATCGCATTGAATTACTAAATGCTCTGTAAATCAATGTATAAATTTGTCTCGTTATATTTAAAAATTGACATTGTTTATTCTTGTAATTACTTAATTATGTGTCTATTATGAAACATTGTTAAATAGAGTCTTATCACAGCATATGATTAAGTTTAAAATTCACTAATTATATCTTTAAGAATGTAAACGCTTTATAATAGCTAAGCTTACTTTAGTACTAAATGCTGTTAACCTTCATTCTCCAAAAACATGTAAATTGAATATTTTGTGCTACAACTTTTGTTCATGTACCATGATTATTTTTAATTATACTATACAAATGTGAAATGACTATGTACTGAATGTATACGTCAATAAATTATCTATCTATCTGTCTGTCTGTCTAATATTTACATTTGAATATATCCAAACTGTTTTCAAGTTTTAATATTGAATATAGAAAATTTAGATGTTTTATGATAACGCAGTGCAACAGTCATTACACTGATGAGTTTAGTCTCGTTAAGCTTCGGTTAACTATTAATCAGTCAATCCAGAAGTCCATTATTTGTAAGCGGATATCTTTTCATTTTACGAAAATGCAAATTAAATTTTTTTCAACAAAGAAATTAAAAATGGGTACCGAAGTGTTAAGATGGTGCATGTGATTGATTCTATGATCTTGTATTTTTATTAAGGATTCACAAAACTCGTGTCATTCGGCAGTAAATTACATCTTATCCAAAATCAAGTTACATTGTATATAATTAGTTTGCCTTTGTAAAATAATACAAAGCAGTACTGTTTGATACTGACTTTTGAGACTTAATACGCAAACAAGACAATTTTATTCTTTTAAATTATAAAAGTCTTTATGCTGATAATTACAAGGGAAGAAGAACATTTTAACCAAAAAAAATCGAATCTTGATAAGCATGAAAATGTCAAATAAATCAAAGTGCTGAAGTAAATACGTTTTGCGTTTTGAGCGTTGCATAGTTATAAAAAATGTTTAAAAAAAAATTATCAAATTATTGAAAATATTGTTCAATAAGAAATATGTATGTTCAATAAATAACATGTTAATATTATCCCAGAAAATATAATGATTCTAAAACAATAATTTTAAAGTAATTTCTTATAATATTTTTAAGTTATAAAATATTCATCCATTAAAATATTTATGTTCTAGAGATTGGTATGGACTAAGTATCGATTTGAGGACAACGGTTGACAGATGATACAATTCACAAACATTCTCGGCGGGCAGCCATATTGACGAATACGAGCAAAACAAAATGTGGAACTGGTCTCTAGGATACTCATATTTTTATCATTTGTTTAGACACTTCTGAAGTATTTACTTTTAAATTCATTAAGCAATCATAACGTTCTCAATATCATGTAATAATGTGATAGTTAGAGCGACTATAGCTGTTAATGCCCTTATTTCATAGAAATAGGAAAACAAATTTGAGTGCATTGTTGTAGAAAAATTCATGGTTTGTGTTCAAATGCGCTGTAATATATATGATTGAAGGTCAACAGGCATGAGTGATTAAATACAGAGCTTTTGGGAAAAAAACGTGCATTATTATACAATAGTGCAAGAAACTAATATTTTATTTCCATTCAAATATTCAGATAAAAAAGAATATTAAAAATACATTTTGTAATACATTAAGCGAAGGAATTTTTCAAGACGTTAGTTGGTATATAAACGGTATACATCTCATTGGTTGTTGCCAAAATATTTTAAAATTCATGAAATAAAACTTGGTAATACATTGTTAATAGGTGTGCAAGTAATAAAATAAATGTATACATATATATACAGTGTAGGAAGGCACAAGGTGAAGACTGAATTTGGCATTCCGTAATATGAATAATTATCATGATGGAAAAAACAGTACGAGAAATAAGCTTGACATGAAAATACTCCGATAAAATCATCATTTTTTATGGTATGTTACGCGGTAAAATACGCGATGTACGGCTCTGCAACGCAAAACCTGTTCTTTTCTCTAACAAGAGTAATTTAGGCAAGATGAAAACAGTATAATAGAATTAATTGGCTTAGAATGCAATTATAGAAACATTTAAAGTTACATTTAATAAATTTCATAAAAACAGAAATAGCGACATTTCATTAATAAATTGGGTTTCATATCGACTCCAGATCTTATTTTGGTGTCCACACAACCAAAATGAGTTTCATAAGCATAAAAAATGGACAACCTCATTGTGGGCGAATCGGAAGTACAATATCTGTTTGCATTGAGAATCCGCCTTCAGATCATCCGTACAACAATATTAAATCAAACAACATGACTATAGGTAGCAGTCCCTAATTTAACGGTATATTTCTGCATTGTAACGGATGTTTTCATACAAATTTATTCTTTTTTTATGAGATGATTACTTTTTTCTGAACCTCAGCCTAGTGCACCGTGTAGTTAAACGGTTTAAAATGTGTTTGCACAAGAAAATCTCATATTTGTTGTGTTCGGATAACAGCTATAACACTGTGACACAAGTGATTGCATGTTAAAATTCGTATACGAACAGTAGTGTTACCGTGGGGTTTTCCCTTTAAAATCCTTATTTATGAACAATATTCGATGAGATTTACAACAATACTTTTAAAAAGATTTTAAAAACTTTATTTTTTTTTTAATAGTGTAATCTATGGCATGTTCTTTCCTTACATACTCATAACAACTGTGATATTTTTTTTTTATTTTTTTTAATGTAATCCTTTCTTACTATGCACATACTTATTTTTAATGTGATAATGACTTTTTATTTTACATTACCTTTACATTTTAATTGTGATGATTTTAAATGATATCCTTCATTATGTGATTTATCTTATAATTTGTGATATTTTTTTCTTTTATGAAATACCTCTCTTTTGTCATGCCACAAATGCTAAGGACCCACAATGGAATAAGAGCTTTGCACTTTTTTGTGTTATCCTTGGTTTTGGGAACATGTCATGGTTTACATAATATAGTATTTATTCATTTATTTATTTATCTATTTGTAATTGTTTTAATCTATATTGTGTTTGTTTATCATGTAACATGTTTACCTTTATGCCGAAATAAATCTATCTATCTATCTATACTGTTAAACAAGTTAATGAAAATGTAGAATGTTTGATTTTTAGACCGACGGCAAAATATTTTTACATATTTATTTAATGTAACTTTAAAGCTAACATGCATAAATCTAGAAAAAATAAATATCATGCTGATTCTATTAAAAATGTAATTTGATGGTACAGAATCTTATTTTGTCCTGTAAATGCGTATCATTAGAAAGCTTATTCGATGCACCGCATAGATAACTTTCTTATTTTGAGAAAATATTACAAATGATAGTTTTACTGACAAATCGTTTTGAATCGTTATAAAGTACGTGATATCACGTGGAAAATTTAAAATGCAATACTTGTCTTTTATCAAATGAAAATGAAATTGGTTATGATTAACTTTAACAAATTGTGACAGTAGTGCGCTAGTCTGTAAGGAAAATAACGCTAAAACTTCATAAAACTTCAAGACATATTGCGCTTTGTCTATCAGAAATGAAAAAGGTTCAGACCAATTCTCAAATTTAGCTTGGGGGAAACGCGTCTCTGTACATTTCTTGTTTAATGAAAAACAAAAATATATTAAATTGAAAAATATAGTCCATTTGTTACAACAAATAAAATCAAAACAAAAGTGATATGTCTTAAACTCTTCAGACATTAGGTAAATTTTAACAAAACTGGAATAACAACGCATATAATACAATACTCATCAGTCTTTATTTTGACAGTCTTTCAGTAAAACCAAACTGGAATTATTATCTTCTACTCTTTTTTTATTTGAAAAAGCAAAATGAATCAAAAGTCAAACCAAATCATACTTCGAAATTTTATTAATTTAGATAAATATAGAAACTTAAAGCATGCACTGGTCATATAAAGTGAAATAATGAAGATACTCCATCACGGAAAATAATTAATATAAGTGTAATGCTTGTTATTCCAATCCATATATATTGTGAATGATACATGCTTGTAAATTTGCTAAATAAATTATGTTTAAACTAAAAGTTCATCCTTATGGCCTTGAATAGCTTTATCTGTTCACCTGATACCCTAATACCCTTTTTGTATACATTGCTTGCAATGTATACAGAGTTATAAGCTATATCTCAGAAAAGTTACAGGTTTAAGGCATTACCGAACAACATCCACTCCCGGACAAAAACCGCTATAGAAACTAGTTCTTCATTCTGCAGTAGCGTTACATTCCATACACATCATTAAAATAGTGTTTTGCAAAGTTGTTTAAATGCTTTGAAATTTCCAAATCGTTCATTTTCATGAAATAAGAGACTCTACGATTCCTTTAAAGAAACAAAAAATAACAGTTCATTGATAAAATCGTAGTTTATACCTACGCGTTAAATTCGCATATACGCATGCGCTTGCTAGCATGAATGAATACATCGTAAATATAGTAAGGTCGTCAGAGTTATATAAATGGGACGAAAACATCTCAGATAGATATTTAATCAAATAAATTCCTGATTTACATTTATGCAATAAATTGCCCCTAAAATGTTTGTACAAAATGAGATTAAAAATGTTTTTTTTTTTTTTTTTTTTTTTTTTTTTTTTTTTAAAACATGGCAATTATCGTGGCTTCGAAAAATAGAAATTCCGTATGATATTCTTTTGAATACCCTTTTTACACATGATTTTCCTTTCACTTTTTATGCCTTAGATTTTTGAAAAGAAATATGTTTCAAAATCATCATTCAGTACGGGTAAAAAAAAAGATTCGACCGTTCGACCCATAACAATTGTCGAGGGATATTGACGATTAAACAGGAGCATGGAGCTAAATATAGGCATATGTGGCCAGATTCGACGATAAGAAATAATCATTTGAAACTAACTGTAAATCAGTGTAAGCATCAAGAAATAAATACATTAAATTTATGTTCAGAAAATAGGAATTATTTTAATCTTCTTATATTAATGGGTGCATGGAATTGCCGAAAAACACCGAAAAACACCAAAAAAATACCGAAAAACACTTAAAATACAAAGAAAAATATTTAGGCTGTGATTAAATTCAGCAATATAAACAATTTTTGATGGTTATTTGATGAAATGGGTTCAATAACATCAGTTTTAAATCGATGATATATCATAAAATACGCTGATGAATGTATTCGCTGAGCCTGCGTCGCACATAGAAAAGCCGAAAAACACATGTCACAGGCAAAAAAATATATGCTTATTTCCATTTTAATCACTAGAGAAATTGTTTTTCACAATTCCAATCAATAAATTTATCAGTTGTCAGCATTATATCGAAAAGAACACACATATAAAAATGTTTTTGGAAACTCAACGGGTAAGCTTAAAAAATATGGATAAGCCGAAAAAACACTTTTTACGGCGATACAATTGGTATAATTCCAACAAAATTAGTTTTATCTACTTTTTTCTATCCTTTAAATGATTAAAATTTACTTTCTTTTTGCAACCAGTGTAAATTAGAGAATGATTTTATTCTGTATTTAATGCGATATGAAAGTGTTTTTCGGCAAAGTAACAGTCTAGCTTCAAAAAACATGGAAAAGCCAAAAAAAAAAAAAAAAAAAAAACACACACATTTTTTACGGGCGTTAAAGTAGTCGTAGTTAAAACAAGAGCCGCCATTTTTTTTCCAACCTTTTAAATGAATAACTATTACTTTCTTTTGTTACCAATGGCAAATGTCAGTGATATTATTTTTATAAATACAGTATGAAAGTGTTTTTCGTTTACGTAACAGTCTAGCGTCAAAAACATGGAAAAGCCAAAAAAACAAACACATTTTACTGGCGATGAAATGGACATTTTTAAAATTGGAACTATAAAATAAATTTTTCAACCGTCTAAATGAATGAATATAACATTATATTTGTAAGCAATATCAGTAATATTTTTGTAATAAACATTGTATGAAAGTGTTTTTTCGGCTATGTTACTGCCTAGCGTCAAAAACATAGAAAAGCAAAAAAAAAAAACAACAAAAAAAACAATCAAACAAACACACAAACAACACATTTTACTTGCGATAAAATAGATATATTTTAAAAAGTGCTGCTAAATACATTTTTCAACCGTTTAAATGAATAACTATTACATAAAATTTATTACCTTTGTAAAATGTCAGTTATTTTTTGTAATAAGTACAGTATGAAAAACTTGTGTTTTTTCGGCTATGTAACAGTCAGCGTTAAAAACATGGGAAAGCCGAAAACCACATTGGACTCGCGATAAGAAAGGTATATGAATAAAAACACCCACAAAATTAGACTTTTCAATCGTTAAATAATTAACTTTTACTTTTTTTTTGTTTATAGTAAAAACTAATCGAGCAGTCGTTTTATATTTATATGCTATATGAACTTGCGTAGTTACAATAGAGTAAAGAACATATATAGAAAAGCAATAATTTACTTAATCATTACGCAGTATCTTATTATTTATTTCAGTGGTGAAACTTATAGGTTGGCTCAGGGTGAGGTTTTAGATTGTTGAATGTCGGCCATCCATCTTATGTCAACTGTGGTCTGTCCACATTTAGCATCGTCGGATACCCACGGCCGAACCATTTACATTTATCAGTTATGTCATGTTAAATGTTAATCAACCATGTGTATCCGACGATGACATTACAGTTGTTAACAATCTGCTGGTCATTTAGTTTGTTAACACTTTACTGGTCACACTTTTGCCCCAATTGTCACACAACATCGTAAGAATGTGTGTGACATGTTTTGCTCGAGTTTGAACATGGATCACCTTGGTTGAAAATCAGAAGTAAGTCACAGTA
The DNA here is from genome assembly GCF_026571515.1 of Ruditapes philippinarum. Lineage (NCBI taxonomy): Eukaryota > Metazoa > Mollusca > Bivalvia > Venerida > Veneridae > Ruditapes > Ruditapes philippinarum. The sequence goes on along the minus strand of NW_026863340.1, from coordinate 12,581 downwards.
GCCAAAAAATAGAAAAAATGTTTAGCTCAATGGTTCATCTAAAGTTAAGAAGTTGGTAACACAGCCTGATTATGGAAAAAACCCTTCTTAACTTGCTGTCCAATATAAATGAATTTCTTGGAAAGGTTGTATATGAAGACTATATGTAACAATTATTGAATAATGAAAATATTACAGTACATTTGAATTGTTTTGATTATAGATTTCATTTTTATTAATAAACGATAAAGTAATGCATTTGAAAATTAATGTGTAGAGATGAATACAACACACCAGAATATATGTATTAATGCATCAAAGTACAGTACATAGATGTACTATAATTTGGTAATTAAGTCTTGTAGGATGATTCAATTAATTGACTTTGTATAGAGTTCAAGCCAGATCATGTATTTTATTAGATAGCATCACTGGAAACTCAATATGACTGTTTCAATATTCTATACTGCAGTCCATTTAACGGGTGTTTCAAAAAATGATTTCTTTATTGCTCATCTATCAGCTTGCCTAGCAATACACATATGGAACATCACATCTTCCTTGTCTCATAAATAACTTTGGAAAAAAAAGCCTTGGTGCATGTGAGTCACTTGTTAGGGACATTGACCTTGGTCAGAAGATGACCCCTATTGTTTTCGAGGTCAGTAGGTTAAAATCAACATGGCCTTGATGACAAAAATGGATTATATTATCAAGCAATGTATACTTCAGTACTTTCAGTGCTTTGATTTATATACAAAATGTTTGTTAAAAATGACATAGGAGGTCAAATAGTGTCATTTGAGACTAAGAGTAACTTGTTTGACGAGACTACTCGGTCCAATTGTTTAAGTCTAGTACTCGACTCGTTTCGTAATTGAGTAAACCTTATGTTAAATGTATACAGTAAAAGGATATAAGAGGAGTGTCTTCACGTGATTTAAATTCTACAAGAAATTAAATCATTTAAATGGGATAAAATCTTAACAAGTGTTTTTTAAAAGTGGAGATAAATATAAACTCAGAAGTAATTAAAGTGACCAAGTTTTTTTTTAAAATAAAAAAAACAACTAAAAATGGTCGAGATCTAGTTTTTGTTATTTTTTTGTCTGTTGTTGTTTTTTTTTAGTGTGTGTTTTTGTTGTTGTTGTTTTTTCCCAATCAAATAAATTAGATGAGGTACTAACGAAATTACAAAAAAATAATAAACCAACAACTACTACTTTAAACATATTTCAATACGTAGCTAAATGCAGTTGTATAATTATAAAGTAGTATAATATATTGTAGTCAAATATAAAGTAGTACTTTGACCTTCAAACGAAATACTAAATTGCTATAACTATTCTTATTGCCAAAATGCAACAGAAGGAAAAGATGGTAATGGTAATTCGCCAATTAGTAAAATATTTTTGAAGCAATAATTATAAGTTTTAACAAACAAAAAATGTTGGGCATAAAGGGCCTTTAAAAACAACATTTAAACAACACAACAAACGCAGTAATCATTATATATTGGATCTACAATAATAATAGAGTTATTTGAAGGAAAAAAATGGAATGTTACTTGTATGAAAAGATGTTTTAACATATTTAAATTTCTTCTTTTCATATGTTGTAAAAGCTGATTAATAGGTAGCCTATTTGTGCCAAGGATAATGCAAATCCCAATTAAAATATTTAGTTTCCAAAACAAATTTATTTTCTTGGTGGCAGAAGTGCTTTATTACCGTTAAAAAAAACCTCAATATTAACTAATTAAAAAGTTTTGTATCGTAAATGATTATGGCTACGGAGCACGTCAACATTATGCCATCAAATTGACCTTGGCATGACCTATAACCATGACATTGTACATTACAAGTCATTCTGAAAATTCTTTGATTAACTTGTATCTCTATCAAAAGACATGGCTTTCAACATTTTTTTCTTCAATCATGTACTGTCACGTTTTGGTTACGTAAAAAGAGGTGAGGGTCGTTATCACTATTGCACGCACACTCAAAGTGCCGTTTCTATGTATTTTGGAAACCAAGCTATGGAAACGGCAGAAGGATCGTATAAAAAGGCGGAAGAATCAGACATGAGCCAAAGTGTTAAACAATTCTGCAATAATTAACTTCGTTGAACAGGTGAACAGGAAGGGAAGGAAAAGATGTTGCGTTTTGATATCACTGCTGTAGTGCTGGTTGCTGGTCTTTTCAATTATGGGGGTAAGTTAATATATTTCTTACGAATAAGGCAAAAAAAACAAAATGAGCCGCGTCATGACAAAACCAACATAATGGGTTTGCGACCAGCATGGATCCAGACCAGCCTGCGCATCCGCGCAGTCTGATCAGGATCAATGCTGTTCGCTTACAAACCCTATTACAAGTAGAGAAACTGATAGCGAACAGCACGGATCCTGATCAGACTGCGCGGATGCGCAGGCTGGTCTGGATCCATGCTGGTCGCAAACCCATTATGTTGGTTTTGTCATGACGCGGCTCAAATTAAATAATGCAAAGAGGATGTGAAGTTGAGAATAAGACAATAAAGCAGATTGACGAGAAAAAACAATAATTAAGATAAAAACAATTGAGCTCATGTTATTTAAAATATCTAATAAATAAATGTAAATTTGTAGTTGATGCATATTCGTTATGCTATACATTAAGTATTTAAGAACAACTGAAAACAGTTTTCAAATGCTTAACTTGTCGATGAAAAAAAACTGTTGAATAGAAGATTTATACAACAACAACAACAACAACAACAACAATTTATTTCAGCATTAAGTAATATACATTTACTTCTAGCCTACAATAATATAATAATGTGTAGTGATAGGTCATATAAAGATAACATAAGTGTTATTATTTAAACAAAGGAGCTTTTGGTTAGTTACACGAGATTCTTGGTTCATTTTAAATAGATGATTACTACTGTTCTAATTCTGTTCTCCGTTTGTTAGCAAAATATAGATATTAAGATAAATTGATAATTTCTTTCTTATTTTGAGACATCATTAACTTATTCAAATTTTTGCAATGTTGGCCATGTAAAATAATAAGGCTTCAAAAATTTTGTGTCTTAAATCTATATATATCGGGCAAGTAAGTAGAAAATGGTACTCATTTTCAATGAGTAAAGAACGACAAAATTTGCAAGTTCTTTCTAATCTTGGAATATTATAGTATCTACCCCTCTCAATTTCAAGATTGTGTGATGATAGACGAAATCTACTAAGAGCAATTTTGAAACGTCTTTCTAAACTGTAATAATCAAGATAAGGTTCGATCGAAAATGATATTTTGTCCTACAATATGTTAAAAGTCTTTGAGAGTTATTTATTTCTGAAAACCAGGTTTGATGATATTGGTCTAATATTCTTTGTTTTATAAATTCAAAAACAGGAATATGTTGATATTTATGTAAATCGTTCCACATATCTGAAAAGACCCAGTCTGTTTAATATTGTTTTAATTTGATATGCCCAGTTTTGGCCATTATAAGTTATATTGTTATCTACATCTAGTTTTAGCATATTATATATTTGTTTTATTTATTTGTCGCCCTTTAATTTTTTTTCACCAATGCCTTAACATGTTCATTTGTCTTACAATTTTCATTGGTTCTCTACCAAGTTCTCCATATAATCCTGTCAGATTTGTTGATAAATTAACAACTAGGATTTTTCTGCAAAATTTAGTTTGAATCTTTTCAATATCACTACCTTCAATATTTCCCCATACCTCCGAACAGTAATTAAGAATTAATGCTACTAATGAGTCAAATAATTTACATTTTTCACTAGTTTTGAATTCATATTGATGAAGAATAGCAAACAGTCTATAAAATGCTTTCGATGCATGTTCTGCTATGCTTTTTTGTGTTCGTGACCAATTTCCATTTTTAAAAAAGGTATATTCCCAAATATTTAAAAGACATTACTATTTCAAGTTTTTTGCCATAAAGATGAAAATCAAAATGTGTAGGTCTGCCTCTTTCGAAAATCATAACTTTGGTTTTATCTATGTTTATTTTAAGTCCAAAGGTATTACAGTATATTTCGATGTCCTTAAGCATGCTTTGTAAGGTGTCGGGATTTGTAGCAAATAATACTTGGTCATCAGCATATAAAATCAAAAATAGACTAAGCTCATTTAAGGTGAAAATTCCATCAAGGTCTGCATTTATATTACTCATTAGATCATTTACGAACATCATGAACAATAGAGAAGAACTGGGGTCTCCCTGCTTAACGCCTTGATGAGAGTTTATAACATCATTATGTACTACCCCATTATATTTAATAGATGCTCGTACTACAGTGTACATTGCTTTTATAGCTTTTACCATTTTTAGTACTCACATTTTCTGTTATAAGTTTTTGCCAAAGAAAAGAACGATTAATTTTGTCGAAACATTTTTCATAATCAATAAAATATGGAGTACAGCTTTTTACCCGAATATATGACTTTTGAAATAATTGAGTGTAAAAGGAATATACAATCAACTGTACTCTTACCCTTTTGGAAGCCAAATTGACTATTTACAAGTTTTTCGTGTTTTTCAGTCCATATTGTTAGCCGATTAAGTAGAACCTGAGAATAAATCTTAGATAAAATATTGTTAAGTGTTATACCACGGTAATTTTTTGCTAGTTTTGGGTCACCCCCTTTAAATATTGGAAAAACACATATACACGTAACATAATGTTTAAAACACAGGCAAAATTTTCATTTTATTCGTTTTGACTTTTTCATTCATTATTTTGTAAATGTCCTCAAAATGAATACACAAGGAAGTCACAGGAACAAAATTTTTTCCTTGTAAAGAATAAAATGTCGCTGGTTAGGTTAGAGCGTTAAGAGTTTACAATTAAAATTGTCAAAGTGAACTCTGGAAACGTTAAAGAACATGTAAGCTGAATGACATAGACTTGTTTCGATCATACAATATCCATTATATCTGTTATTGTAACTTCAAAGTTTGATCGAGTCACATGACTTGTTTTAAAACTACTCGTTGATTTTGTCGGCGTCTAAATTTCGTTCAACATATATATAAATATGTATTTACACTTTAATCATTATATATATATTATATACTTAAGGACAATGAAAACGCACGCCCGCACTATATGCATCTAATTACATGAAAACAAAACACTAACGACTCCATTAGATATATATCATAACTTCAATACAAAAAGCAAACTTAACAGCTGATAATAATTCAAAATGTTTAAAATCAAATGTACACAAGTACATCGAAAAACCTTTGGTGAAAATCCCAAAATCACACTTTTTCATCATAGTAATGCAAACTTAACAAAGGCAAAACCCAAAATGAAAATCCCAAACAAAATCACTCATAAATTTATATTCGTAATGTCACCGTCGGGATCTTTAGAAACGACATTGTCCTACGTCAGCGTCTCTTACAGATGTACATCGTCGCCTCATAGACCTTACGGTGCGGATAGTCGCCTGTGGAATCTGACGCCATTCGGCCTGTAGTGTAGTGGTGAAGCTGGTGAAGCCGAGAAATTGTAGACCGATGGACAGCAAAACGGTTTGCGCTTTGATAATACAAAATTTGATTGTAAGATAGACCAGACTGAATCTGTCCTAAATCTACCCAGCCGTTAATTCTTTGTAAGACCATTGCATACAATTTGCTAGCAAATCTTCAGTATTGTTTGAAATTAAACACCATTAATAGAGGAAAAGTGTGTATATTCATTTTCAATGTAAGCTTTACGATTTCTAAAAATTACAATTGGCATAGTTTAATATTCATTTTCATTAAAAATTTTAATTGCTAATTTGTGTCTAACATTTCTAGAAAGGTGTGAAAAACAGGTTAATAATTAACAGTTTAAAAAAATAAATAATTTCATTTCATAAAGTAACCATGAATTGATTAAATCTGTTATCTGTTGTGATCTTATCACAATTCAACTCAAACTCAACAACTCAAATAATTTTATTGGCATAAAACAAATAACAAGTTTATAGCCATACAAAATATAACCAGTTCAGTGATAATAGAAAGACATGCATGTTATATCATTTACAGAAGAGTACTGTAAAGACAAATACATAATATTTTTTCTAAACATTTTACGAAGTACGATTTTATGTGATAACATAAACAAATACAATACTATACGGCGACACTGTGTTAAATTTAAACTATACAGTATAATGATGTGTATTGATGTATATCTCTGTTTACCTATATAAAAAAAAAAAAGCATTTCATATACATAAAGTTATGATTAGGAGACACGTAATTTTGTTGCAAAATATATAAATTTCGATAAACTTATAATAGTTGCGTTTGATGTAGAAGACATAAGATTTTTAAATTTCGTTAACGTAGGCCAGTGACAATAATAGTTCTTCAAATATTTACGCCTTAGTTCTCTATATTTGGGGCAAACTAACAGAAAATGGTATTCATTCTCTAATATATTCATGTTGCATGATAAACATACCCTTTGATCTCGCGGCACATTGTTATATCTTCCGATTTCTATATTAAGTCTATGAGAAGAGGTTCTGAAGCGGGCTAAAGCGTTCTTAAACCTTTGGTCAGTTATAACTTCCAAATACCGTTCTCTTTCGAAAGCGTGTTTAAATAAACTATATGTTTCTAAACGTCTAGAATTAACCACCTCTGAATACCATCTTTGGAGAAAATTGTCAATTATTCGTTGTTTAATCTCCAAAAAGGGTATTTGTGTGTATATATCGGATTGTTGCAACCACACATAGAGAAACCCGTGTTCTTGCAAAATACTCTTTATTTGAAACGCCCAGTTACCGTCGTTAATTAGCCAAAAGTGTTACTTTTGATTTTTCGGGTACTGTCTTTATCATGCAATAACTTCATTAAAATGCAATCATTTTTCATAACTTTGGTATCTAAATGACCGAAATGCATTCGGTTTTATGAAACTGTGAAAATTTTTTTAAAAGAAATATATTTTCCTTGTTAAAATGCAATTATCCCGGCCGTGCGTTTTCATTGTCCTTAAGTATATATATGTATTTACGCTTTAAACCAAAAATATATAGAATTTATACAGAAAATCATACCGGGACTTGTCAGCAAAATGTCATTTTACCGTGATTTGAGTACATAAGATCATTTTAATAATTTTGTTATTATTTTGCCCGAGTATCCCTTTAAAGTCCCATCTAGTCTAAAATGCTTTTATTTTATTTTTAATAATATTTTACTGTCTTGTTACAGTTGCCAAAATGATACTAATTTGCCAAAACGCTGATACATCGTTTGCATCTTTTATGTTTTGTTATTAAGTACAATTAAATACCTTTAATACTTTGTGCACCATTGTTAACATATTGTTTCTTTTATAACAAATAATTTCACAGTCAGCGCTATTTTCCTTTGGCCTCGTGTTCACTTAACCCTTTACCAGATATATACGCGAAACAACGCACTTTCGACCCCCCCCCCCCCTTTTTTAGGCCTCAAATAGTGAAAAAATGTCCTATTTGGGCCCCAAACACATGTTTTCGTTTGAGAAATGTTGCTCCAAAAATTGAGCACTTTTTCGGCGCCGCCCCCCATCCAAAAGATACATCAGGGGGTTGCCAGAAGGGGGGTGTGCCCCCTTCTGTTAGGGGGGTTTGAAGGGGGGCGGAGTCCCCCTCATCGCCAAGAAAATTTTGGACTTGTGAGAGGCTAAAAATGACCCCAGGTCGATCATAATGTAACGCGTAACCAACGCTGAAAAGCCTTTGACTCTATCTCAATCCCTTGAGAAGTTGCAGCACTTTGAAATAAATTTTGATGGAAAAAATCGAGGCAAAAAAGTGATTTTTGGCAATTTTGAGATGTCCCCTCGTTGCCATGGTAACAGGAAATTTAAGACTGAGCATGTCGTTGCAAAGGCAATGGTCCAGTCATCATTTATGCCAAGTTTGATTAGTATTGAAGCATTTTTCATAGTTTCATAGCAGTTTGAACTTGCAACAGGAGGCTTTTCAGTGAAAACGGCCATTTTTCACAATATGCTCATGGGGGAAAGGGTTAAAAGAATCAGGATCAGTATCCAGTGATCCTGATTTTATTTTCATTTCTTACGTGACTAAAATTAATCGTATTTTGCTAGAATTGAATGGTAAATATTCAAAATGTTGAAAAAAATGCTGATTTGAAAGAAACTAAACTATTTTGGGATAAAATCAACGAATAACAAAAATATTCGGATCAAAATCAGGATCAATATTTGGATCAACGGGTTAATTTTTGCAAAACTATAGATAGATATTTAATCTACGGGGATAAACAATGAAAAATATAAGACTTTATAAATTTGATCCTAATCTTGATCCTGATGTGAACACGGGGAGATAAGCATAACCTAAGTCCAGTATTGCAATATAAAACAAGCCTATTTTACAGACCAAATGAGCCGCGTCACGACAAAACCAACATATTGCGTTTGCGACCAGCATGGATCAAGACCAGCCTATCAGGATCCATGCTGTTCGCTTACAAACCCTATAACAAGTAGAGAAACTGACAGCGAACAGCATGGATCCTGATCAGACTGCGCGGATGCGCAGGCTGGTCTGGATCCATGCTGGTCGCAAACCCATTATGTTGGTTTTGTCGTGGCGCGGCTCAAATCAATCATTTCTTAGGCTTAATGTGCCTGTTATGGAAGTAATAGTATTTACGTGTTATAATATACATTAAACGAAATAAAACACAATGATAAGTATATATATATTATAATTATGACACTTTCTCATAATCTTCATAAGATAACAACAGTATATTTTCATAAATTCACTGAAAAATTATAATTATCAATAATACGAAAATAACATCAATGTTTAGGTTACTTTATACCTGCTTAAGTGATCGGTTCCTTCATTTTTTTCTTTAAAAATCGCCATTACTTGAACTGTAACAAATTTGTTTTGATCTTTTAAAATAAAAATTCATTTGCGATATATAAATCTGTTCGATATTTAAAAAAAATTTAAAAAAATATTTAAAAAATCTCAAGCTGTCTATATCTTCAAACCTGGGGGTATGAGATTTTTGCAAGTTGAATTATTTTGTAATGATTTATTAAAATATTTGCTTAACACAAATAAAATAAAATGAAAAACTGATGCCTTTAATAAGGTTTAAAATCTGATTTCAGTTGTAATTAAATAATCATGCATCCTGAATTATAATATTATTATTATTATAATTATTATTATTGCTGTTGTTGTTGTTGTTGCTGTTGTTGTTGTTGTGTAAATCTATCTGTTTTAAATGACATTGAATTCTTTACATGAATATAAAAAGAATCAAAATTAAAATACATTTTAAGTGACACAAAACCCTCTTTCTTAGGTATCATGATATTAAACAAAACACACCAGTGTTAACAGAAATTTACAATCTATATTTGTTCCGAAATAGTTATGTATAATTGACGAGGTCTAAGGATTGTTAACGCTTGTTTACATTTGCACCGACGAACTATTGTGTGAGCCCGAGATACGATCTCTCTACTGTGATGAACGGTCGTACATCGTGTAGCGATAACGTTAAAAGTTTGTTTGTACCCCGGGGTCAGATAAGAAAAACAAATCAAAAAAAAATTTAGAGTATGGCCAAATGGTATATATATTTATTCTTTCTTATAGTCTCATCTATACAAATATGAACATATAAAACATTTAAAACATTGAAATTGTATATAGCCATTCTCGAAAGAATTTATAGCTAATACTAAGAGGGATAACTCCACAGTTTCATATCAATGAAATGTATAATATGTACTGTAGATTTACCTTCCTTATTTACGTACATGTATTCACATTCTCAACTAAATCAGTTGCAGTAGGATGACAAAATTGCACATGGTCATTATTTAAAAAGCTATTTGAGACATTTAATTACAGAATTATAATAGCCTTTTTACATTCTAAAAGTTTGATAACCTCTACTGACCTCGACTTAAAAACTGCCATAAGGAATTATACTGTAAAATATTAAATTTTGTAATAAAAGCACTATCACGCAAGATAAAAAAAAGGTTTTACAAAATCATTTATCACTCATGGTTAGACCATGGATGAACTTGTCAGTAGTGATTATCAAAACATAGGGATAAAACAACTTATTTATGTAATTTAAAATATATCATATTTCTACATTAAAAGTTCTATGTATTTAAAATTATATTAACTGTTAACTCCAGGCAGGAGGTGAGATACAGACATTACAGACACTCTTGTTTGTGAATTAAGAAATATTTTAAAGACTCACACTTATTTTTATACAATATTATTTGCTTTAAATTGTCAGTATCTGTATATATACCCCATATCCCACATAGAATGAAATAATATAACTTTACTTTACACTGTTTACGCTAATAATACTTATAATAAAAAGGATATATGACAAATCCTGAAACGTAGTCTGTTTACCTTTTTATATAAATGGTTGTTTCTGGCTTTTAAAATCAAAAAGCACATTTTAGAACTTAATTTTAACATATGTTCATTTGAGAGTACAAAATTTAATTTATCCTGATCACTTAAATTGTTATCTCAATAGCTATTTTAACAATATCATCATTTCTGAGACTCTGATACAATGGGCAATGAAATAAAACATGAACTTCATTTTTCACTGCAAGTTCACAAATCGGACATAGACGCTGTTCTTCTGGGATAATTTCGTATCTCCCGGTTTCTTAACGGAAGGGGGCAACTACACATCTATACTTAGCTAAGGCAGACTTGTATTTACTAGGCAAAGTTGTACATTCAACATACTTTTCAGTTTCATAAACAGATTTAAATTGCGTATAAGTCCTAAGTTTATTTCTACCTCTACCAGAGGGACCCGTAACATTTTGTATACTGGTTCTCCAATCATGAATGAAAGTATCCATGGTGCACTTAATTATCTTATCACAAAAATGTTTGGAAGACATGTTAATACAATCGTTAGAAATATTCAATAAATTGTTTGACAATAGATGTTTCTTATACAGAAATTGCCATTTTTTTTCAACTATTATTACTCTTACTGTCACAAAATCTAAAAATCTTGAAATTAATTCTCTCACTATCCATTGTCTTCACTCTATGCCAATGTTGAGACACAGATCTCCACTGTTTCACATGAGTGGGTTGCCAACCAAACTAACCATAAATGACATTAATAGGGGTATATTTACCCAACCCCATAAAGAATCTCATTGCTCGACTCTGCACTGCATTTATGCAAGAATAGGATCTTGTTCGCCAAACAGTAATGTGCAATAACAGGCCATACTGTACTATCGTAAAGTTTTGTGAATGCCTTATATGGCATGCCTCCATATGACTTGGACTTTGCTAAAAGAAGACCAAGGGCTCTACCAGCACTCTGAGAAACACATTTCACCATGATATTAAAAATCAAGCATCAGAACAACTGTGTAGTCACACTCAAGTTGAAACTGTATGTTTGGAACAGTGCTGGGAACAGAACAACAGTTCTTCAATTATTTAACATATCTAACATGAAACTGTAAATCTTCTGCTTTTCAGCTATAAGTACAATATCATCTGCATATAAAATGATGCATAGTTTCTTATTATCAATACAAATACCCTTACCAGCTGCTTTTATAGATTTTGCCAGATCATTTACGAATAAATCAAATAACAAAGGTGATAAGGACCAGCCCTATCTTTAACCACATGTAACATCAAACCAATCTGTATACAAACCGTTAACCTTAACACAAGATGTAACTTGACTATATAGAGATTTCATAGCATTCATCATTTTGCCATTAACACCAATTTAAAAAAAATCATTAATTTGTCTCATAAAATAGTTCTATTTATAAAATGATACGCTTTTTTAAATCAATAAATGCACAAAAGTAGATTTTTTGACCTTTGAACATTAGTTTTTCAAAATGTCTATTGGTATCGAGTCTATACCACATGATTTACCAGACTTTGCTTTTGTAACAGCCTTCTCTATTTCCATTATAGATATATTTTCATTCAAACTATCACAAGAGCGATTATTTTGACAATCATTATTGAAGTACGGTAGTTTCAGCACTGCATTGTCTACTAACAAACAAACTGCTAAAATCATTTTTTCCATTTATCCAAAACTGTACTAATAGTATTTGTAATAGAACCATCTTCACAAATTACTTCTAATGGTATACCCTTTTCCTTTGATTGCTCAACACCTGTCTTGCCTATGGTTTTTTTTCTAAACTTCTGTTGATGTATGTTCACAATCAAGAAGTAATTCATTCTGTAAAGAAACTCAATATGCTCTCCTTATACACTTTTAACTTCTCGGTCAAAATCTTTTCTAGCAGATATGAAAACACCCTTTAAATGATTTTTAACTGGTCCAACTAGAACCTTTCAACCATTTTCTTTCAGCTTCACCATAGTTTTGTTCCATAGGCGAGATTAGGTTGCTGTTCCACCAGGGTTAACTAACTCTTCTTTTTCTTGTTAGAGATACCAACAATCAATCATTTAATACATTTTTAAGATAATATGTCATACATCTCATTCTTTAAAATATTAAAAGCA